>NC_090646.1:256273540-256431040 GCF_040937935.1 Hyperolius riggenbachi | reverse complement strand
CCCAATACTTCAATCAGCTTACAACAAAACGCTGAAAGGGGAAGGCATCCTGGGTACCGGGAAACAAGCATACATTAAACTCCTCTTAAAAGCAGGAAAAGACCCACAGGACCCGGGATCTTATCGCCCGGTATCACTAATAAACCTCGACGCAAAACTATTATCCAAAATAATGGCTGATAGGCTGGCAGAACTTCTACCGAAATTGATACACGGGGAACAAGTCGGGTTCATAAGAGGCAGAGCGGCGGCCACTAACATCAGGAAAGTACTCTCAGTTCTAGAACAGGTAAAAGCCTATCCGAAAACCTATAAAAACTGTGCCCTGGTTACCTTCGATGCCGAAAAGGCTTTCGATGCGGTAAGATGGACATGGTTGGAAGCGGTTCTAGCTAAAATGGGATTTGAGGGGGCATTCATAAATGTTTTTAGGCTAATGTATAACTCCCCCCAGGCCCGAGTCTTTACACCGGGTTTTCTCTCTCAACCCTTTATCTTGCATAGAGGCACGCGACAGGGCTGCCCCCTGTCGCCTCTCTTATTTAACATAGCATTGGAGCCAATGGCAAGACTTTTACATGAACACTTAGAAGGTCTAAAATTCGGACAAATAAAAATAGTGCAAACTCTTTTTGCAGATGATCTCCTATTGTTCCTCTCCGATCCAGTCCATCAGCTGCCGAAAGCCCTGGAAATTATTCAGGAAGTAGGTCAGCATTCAGGATTTAAAATTAATGCACTAAAGTCTGAGATACTGATGATATCTAAACTAGCAGACCAGGGGTTAGCCAGAGGGTTGGGGGTACAGGTGGCGAAAGAGAAAATCCGATACTTAGGAATAGAAATAGGCAAGGACCCGAGCTCCCTCTACACGCGCAACTTTACTCCTCTAATTAAAGCTATAACTGACCAATTACAGAGATGGAAGGAGATTCCGCTGGGGGTAGCTGGGAGGGCGGCACTAGCCAAAATGGTGAGCTTTGGAAAACTGCTCTACCCACTGCAGGTTATTCCACTACTCTTAAAACACAAAGACGTCCAAACTCTAAACACAGCATTTACAACATTTCTGTGGAAGGGTAAACGAGCACGTATTAACTTGGCAAGGCTTCAGTTCCCAAAGGAGATGGGGGGGCTCAATTTCCCGAATGTCAGGAGATATAACCTAGCATGTATGTTTAGGCATGTTAGGGACTGGATAGCAAACACGTCCCACTTCTCCAATCTACAATTGGAAAAACACATAGCCGAACCATGGGAGCTAACTGGGTTATTACACACGGGATGGCCCTCCCTTCCGACCAGATTGAAGCACAATGTGATCTATAGAGACACCCTGTTGACATGGAGAGAAATCCGAAAATTATATCACCTCCCATGGAAGATTTCTAAATACATGCCCCTACGGGGAAACCCAAACTTCAAACCAAGCTCCTTACACGAACAATATAACATTTGGGAAGATAAGGGTATCCTAAGGCTGGGAAACCTGCTGGATCTCCGGGATCATAGATTACTAACTTTCAGAGAAATAACGCAAATGTACGGCATCCCAAAATCTGACTTCCTAATCTATGGTCAAGTCAGGTCTTATGTGCAAACTAACCTGAGAAATGTGGCAGCTATAGCTAAAATTACACCATTCGATACATTCTTAAAACCCAGAGGGGAAAGATTGTCCCTGTCGGAGATCCAGCGGGCTATAGCAGCTGTGGGAGTGGAAGCTAAAGCAAAACTCAATATGGGTAGCTGGGCAAGAACTTTCCCGATCCCCCAGATAGAAGAGAAAATACTGGAAGGAAACAACACAGTTAGACGAGTACTGACTAGCGAAAAATGGAGAGAATCACATCTATTGATGATTTATAAGGCGAAATATGCATTTAACATAAGATATAGAGATCCGAGGCCAGGGTACTTAGATCATTGCCCGAAATGCAGCCTTCCCCAAGCCAACATGGTACATTGCATCTGGGATTGCACAGCAATACAGACATTCTGGGATTCAGTATGTGAATTTGCGGGCAGAGTGAGCAACTGTACAATAGCGAAAGATCCCCTGATGCTTTTATTTAATGCGACCCCCACAGATAGCAATGCAGATAAACCCAGTAAATTCTCGGACATTACACATATAATAATGATTGCTGCAAGGAAAACAATATTTAATAAATGGATTTACCATACCTCACCCTCTCTGTGGGATGTACAGGAGGAAATGAGACACCTCATGCAACTGGAAAAGCTGGACGCTACCATAAATATGGAAAAAGGCACTAAAAAGTTTTTTCACAGATGGAAACCTTTCCTTTTGCACACCTTGTCGGACCCGGAATTGCAACAACTGGTTCAACCATTTAAATATACCTCATGGTATGCAAATGCGGACTTATCTGGGTCACTTGGAAGACTAAAATTAAGAACTGAAACAACCTGACCTGATATGGATCTGCCATATTCCTCGGGACATGTTCTCACTGAGCCACATATAAGGGGAAAGACTTCCTTTATTGCAGGAGTGACCGTTAGGGGAGGGGGGGGGGGATGGGGTGGGGTGGGATAGGGGGGAACCTGTTAAAGTTGCCTTTGTTGATAAATACCTTCTCTAGAAGGACATGTAAGCTTCAGATGTTTAAATGAAAATGTTCAATAAAACATTTATGGAAAAAAAAAAAAACACTACGCCACCACACATACAACACTCATTCAGACTTGGTCTGACAATTCTCCAGTTCTTCTGTTTGATTACTGTCAACAAGCGAATAAGATTAAAGCAAAAGGTAAATAAATATTGGAGTATTTTACAGGAGGATGAGTATTTAAATGCATGCATTGAAGATCATCCAAAGATCACTTTTAGAAGAAGCACAAATATTGGCCAAATAATAGCACCTACTGTGACAGATCCTTTCCCAATCAATAAAGGGGGTACATTTAGAAGATGTGGAGACTGTGGAATGTGTGTGGCCACTAGAAGTATGAGAGTGACACAGGAGAGTCTATTGTTTTACAATGGAAATATATTCCCCATAAAAGGAAACTTCTCATGTTCCACCAAGGGGGTAGTGTATGGTATGCTGCCCCTGCGGCTAACAATATATAGGAAGGACCAAGAGAGCCTTGAAAAAGAGAATGGGGGAACATCTATATAATATAGAGAAAGGAAACGAGAAGCATCCTCTAACTGCCCATTATAAAATGTTTCATGGATGCTCAATACAGGGTTCATCGTTCTGTGGATTGCAAAAAGTAGAGAAAGATTGGAGAGGAGGAGAATATATAAAGTAATGATCACGAACAGAATCCTCATGGAAATATTCAATAGACACCATGACCCCTGAGGGGTTGAATTGTGACTTTGAGCTGTGTGCTTTTTTTTTTAAGCTAAATAAAATGTTTACAGTGATTCTGTTCATTTGAATACAAACTGCTGTGCTGAAAGAAGAAACCCTGAATAACTTGTGCTAGAATCAGTTTGGAAATAATCAAGGACTTTTATATATTTTTTTATTGTTGTTCTCTATTATTGTTTTTTTATCATTAGCAACAATGGTTTGTAACATACAACTCCGGAATGCAACTGTGTGCGTACAAGCGGTTACCATGGTCAAGATGGATTACTCTAGAGGGGGCAGGAGCGCTCCTAAGCTGTAGAGGGTGAGTGATGGACAGCTCTGAAGAAGAGGGGCGTACCTCTTGAAATGTTAGCGTCCATACGTAATACGCAGCAGTGAAGTCACTGGAGGACTGCCCAAAGTAGCGTGGAGCGCAAGGCCCCCTGCTAGCCTGTGTGTCTGTGGAAGCTCTCTATGAACGGACCAGCCTCCAATTGTACATCTTGCCTGCAAGTATCTCCGCACTCTGTCAACTGGCTAGTAGTAGTGGTGGATTGAGACAATGGCCTTGGAGTGACCATCTATCATCTGAGAGGAGGGTAGAGTGTACAATATATGGAACTAAGTTATATCGCTATCAAATGTCATTCATATGTGCACTATTGTAGCATCAAAGTTTGGATATACAGCCTAGCTTTAGGGCTGAATAAGCTCTAATGTAGAGTTGATGCAAAACTTGTACTTCAACTTAGTTGACTTTGTATCTCTTGATCAGGTATCACCTGGTTTCTCCTGCAACACATTTTAGTATCACAAGACACAATGTAACTCCTCCTCCACTTATCATCTTTAACACTGTTAGGTTCTCTTTAAATCTCAAACTCTGGGTAATTCTGCAGAACACATCAATTGAAGAACTTATCACTTTAACTCCTGACTTGAAACGGACTTGACAGGAACAGCGTCTCTTTATATACCAGGACTTAAAACCTGTAACTTTAAAAACCTCAACTGGGGGGTACTCACCTCAGGTGGGGGAAGCCTCCGGTTCCTATTGAGGCTTTCCCCTGTCCTCCTCTGTCCCACAGCGGCGAAAATCATCCCGGAATGGCGGTGATGTAAACCTATACCTCCCTGGCTCCAGCGCGGGTGCAGTACCGGCTCTCTGCACGGAGATAGGTGAAAATAGCCGATCTCCATCGGGCAGCTCTACAGGCACAAGTCTCCTGCGCAGTAGAGCGGACCCGATGGAGATCGGCTATTTTCGCCTATATCCGTGCGGAGAGCCGCAACATCGGCCCTGCTGGAGTCAGTAGAGGTAAATAAATCCGCGCTCGTCGAGGGAGGATTCTGGGACAATTCAGGGGAGCCAGCGCTGGACTGCCTGCAGCTACAGGAGTGGGGGAAGCCTCATTGGGACCCTGAGGTGACTACCCCCCGGGGAACTTTTTTTTTTGTTACAGGTTCTCTTTAATGCAAGCGGGGGCTGAGTCAGCTTTGCGGGTAATTTAGGGAGGTTACTAATGTCTTTTCAGCAGCAGCAAGGCCTGAACACTCAACACACTTCTTATAATCAACAGCAACTTCGCTTAGCAGAATGTCTCTGCCTGTGGATAGCTGGGTCCCTTCTCAAGCTCCGGGCGACGCTACGGCCTTTCTCCTGATCCACCTCCTTCCTGCTCTGCCCCGCTAGCTCCTGGCTCTAAGTCTTGTCCTCTCTCACTCTCATGCGCGCTCTCTCTGGCTTTAGCCAGTTCCCTCTGGCGATACCCTTCTATCTCCACCCCCTGTGCCTGCTCAATAGCCCCTTGACAGGCCGCGCGTGGCTTCCGGAAAGTTGCAAGTTCCCCTGCTTTGCATACTCTGGTCTCTTAGCAACAGTCTATGCGACCATGCTGACGCTTACACTCCTCTCCCATGCGCCGTTTTAGTTCCGCAAACTTGGCGTCTAAGGATTAAAGGCACCAAACACATAAAAATACATTAGCACTTTGTAACCCTCTTTTGGGGGCGTTACACTTTTGTCACAAGTTTCAATTGCCCTCACTAGGAAATATGTATGCTTTGGCATCTACCCCCACCCCCTTCTCTCACCTCTGTGGTGAAGAAATATACACGGCAGCCCATCTAGTGCACCTGTGATCTCTCTCTCCCTGCTGTGTGGGTGTGTGTACGCCTGGAGTCTCTATGGGCTTTATTGTAGCCTGTGTTTCCCGTATTCGCTGCTATAAGCCAGCATAGTTCCCAACTGTCCTGGAGGGAGAGACAGTGCCTCTTTTCGAAACCAGTCACTCTTTATTCCTTATTTGTTCCCCTTTCAGGACCGATTTACAGATCTGTGTAAATATATGTATTTTTCTATTGAAAATGGTTTGACTGTAAACTTTATTACCATCCTTTAAATTGTTATATTTCTTATTTTCAAACATTTTATATGAAGGAAAATGAACCAGGATAGAAAGGACCAGTGTGTGTGTTTTGAATTATAAAACATATTTTTCTTGTGAAATCTTTATGGCATACGTGACTAGGGGTGTGCTGGGGGCATGGTTAGAGGTGTGGCTGGCCAGATCCCGAAGTGGCCAACTTGAGATTTGGCCATAACAGCATGGTGCCGTAGTGGTTAGCACTCTCGCCTTGCAGCGCTGGGTCCCTGGTTCGTATCCCAGCCAGGGCACTGTCTGCAAAGCGTTTGTATGTTCTCCCCATGCCTGTGTGGGTTTCCTCAGAGCACTCCGATTTCCTCCAACATCCCAAAAACATTCAGATAAGTTTATTGGCTTCCCCTAAAATTAGCTCTAAACTTTGATGCATACGCTACACTATACATACATAGACATATAACCATATAATAATGATAGGGATTAGATTGTGAGCTCCTCTGAGGGACAGTTAAGTGACAAGACAATATACTCTGTACAGCGCTGTGGAAGATGTTGGCACTATACAAATATTAAATACTAAATATAATAATATATAGTATATATCCTTCCAAACTACCCCTCCCCCCCCCCCCCCCCCCCATTGCTTTTAATTAACCTAAAATCTCATTCAATGTTGTATATCATGATTTCTCCCTGGAACCCCAGGGTTCCTTGAGTACTCTGCAGGGGTTCCCTGGCATTTTCCCTTATCGTGGGGTTGGGAGATAGAGCAAACTATTTAGGGGGGGGGGAGGGGTACTGCAAAGAGATGCTCAAAATTAGAGGTCAGAATAATATTGAGCACAATAAAAGTACTACAATAGGGAGACAGTATAATAAGGGGCATTATAATAGGCAGGGGCGTAACTAGGCCCCACCGGGCCCCCCTGCAGAAATTCTGAGGGCCCCCCTCTGGGGCCTGTTCGGGGGGGGGCAGGAGGGGACTCAGCATGAGGAGAAAGCCATGGCCACAGTCGGCGGGGAGGGGGGACATTCCCCCCCCTCCCCTCCCTCACCTCGGGGCTCTCCCCTCCAGCTTAAACGAGTGTCCGGGCAGCGGCTGATGCATACCTTCCGTGCGCTCCAGCGTGCGTTCCTCTCTCTAGTCTCTGACGCGACTTCCTGTATAACAGCGGGAGCAAGGGTTGCAGACCCTATTGTTACGCCAGTGATCATAGGGGGTAATATAATAAAAAGTATTATGTGCACTATAATTGTGGGACCTATAATAAGAAACACAAAGTAGCGTTCCGGCAGTGTAAAGAAGAAACATGGTGTTTGGGGGGGGGGGTCTCCTAAAGAAACAAGTCAAATAAAAGTCTGTTACAGCAAACAGCCACACCCTCTTTTAAGGACCATGCCTCCTGCAAAATAAATGCAGAGTAATAAGGTTGAGAAAGGCTGTTGTATATGAATACTTTATCATGTTGTGGTCAATGGATCGTACTCAAAATGGGAGACTGTTAACAGTGGGGTCCCACAGGGGTCTGTACTGGGTCCAGTGCTCTTCAATTTATTTATTAATGACCTAGTAGATTCAGTAGTGAGCAATGTTGCTATGTTTGCAGATGATACAAAATTGTGCAGAATCAACTCTCAGGAAGATAGGGACATATTGCAACAGGATCTGGATAGGATGGCTACATGGGCACATACATGGCAGATGAAATTCAATGTTGAAAAATGTAAAGTCATGCATTTTGGTCGTACCAATGGTCTAGCACCATACAAAATAAATGGGATACAGTTGGGGACATCAAACATGGAGAAGGACTTAGGAGTACTCCTCGACAACCAGTTAAATAATCGTACTCAATGCCAAGCCGCTGCAGCTAAAGCTAACAAAATTTTGGGATGCATTAAAAGGGAAATAAAAACTCTAGATGCTAGCATAATATTGCCCCTTTTTAACTCTCTAGTAAGGCCACATCTGGAATATGGAATTCAGTTCTGGGCACTACATTACAAAAAAGATATTGCAGTTTTAGAGCAGGTGCAGAGACAAGCAACAAAATCAATACGTGGGATGGAAGGTCTCACTTACCAAGAAAGGTTAGATAAACTGGGTTTTAGTCTAGAGAAAAGATGCCTTAGAGGGGATCTAATTAACATGTATAAATACATCAGAGGGCAATATAATAGCTTGGCGGATGAGCTTTTTGTCCCTAGGCCTTTTCAAAGGACTAGAGGGCATGATCTGCGCATGGAGGAAAAACGTTTTAGCCATTTATTTAGAAAAGGGTAAGAGTGATTAAGATGGGGAATGCATTGCCACAGGAAGTCGTTATGGCAAACTCTATACCTGCATTTAAAGGGGGTGTAGATGCTTTCCTTGCGTTGAAAGACATCCATGCCTACAATTACTAGGTAATGTCTAATGATGTTGATCCAGGGATTTTATCTGACTGCCATCTGGAGTCGGGAAGGAATTTTTTTTCCCTTTTGGGGCTAATTGGACCATGCCTTGTAAGGGTTTTTTCGCATTCCTCTGGATCAACAGGGATATGTGAGGGAGCAGGCTGGTGTTGTACTTTTGTTCTCTGGTTGAACTCGATGGACGTATGTCTTTTTTCAACCAAAATAACTATGTAACTATGGAACTATGGGTAAACCTCAAAGCTCATTAGAATATGACATCCTATGGCTTAAGAGTTCTGGAACTAATGTAATTATTTATTTTAATGCTCAAACTGTGGCACAGTGCCACATTTGCTCTCTGCATCCTCTGACCTCTTCATTGAAAGCAGTAGTGTACACTGCAGGGTATATGCAGCACACTAGATTGGTAAATGTCTTTTCTTTAAAAGGAAATTCCACATTTTTGTTAAGAGCAAAACCGTCCATTTCTCTAGCTTCAAGTATTGAAAGCATTAATGGTAAACCTTATTTCAGCTCACTTTTATTGTTAATTTTGTGAGTATAAAGCACAACCATTACAGTGCGTTCATACTATAGCAGAAATAGATGGATGGCAGTGTGTTTTCTCACATTCATTGGATTAGTAATGGTTGGGTAAGGTGTTAAGGAGGAGTAACCATGGTTCCTGCGTCATGTAGCTAATTATTTGTGCAGCAAAGTGGCAGGTTTTTTTAGGCAATTCTTCCCCTCCAGAGAACTAATCATGGTTACAAATAAGAGCATTCTGAGCTTTCTGTCCATTCTACAAAAATTATTACCTGCTTTCAGATTAAATTGAAGTTTTTATATTTTATTTTAGACACAATATATCTTCTGATTTTTCACTTAATTACCTAGTTTGTGTAAGCATTTATCGCATCATTTTTTTCCCCCACAAGGTTTTCAATACCCTTGTTCTAGTAGCATCATGATCCTCACTTATGGGTTGAAGGAACTGAGTGTGGGGAGCCGGAGGGGTCTTAATGTTAATGCTGTTGAACAAACTGTTACTGGCATTCTGCAGTCATGTGACAAGTGGTGCAGGGAAAGAAGAAGTTAGATCCCAAATATACAGTCCTTGAGGGTATATATCTTTCCTGGACTTGTTAGCTGGTGCCAAACCTCGGTCAGACTGCTCAACGACCTTAGGTAATACCAAAGCAATAAAGGAGGTGGCATAGAACTGGCTTGCAATAGTGCTTGTTTTAAAGGTGTACCTGATGAGGAACCGTTGGGTCCGTTTACATGTAATGATGTAGTGTGGCTCTGTTTCTATAACATAAGCCTCATTCATTGCTTTGGAGAAAAGAAGTTAACCTGATAGAAGCAAGTTAAATTACACAGAATAAGACCCTTGTAGTTTTCCTCTTCCACCAATCACAAGTGCGTGGTCAATACAACGCATCCATTGGTCCAGAAAATCGCAGACCCAAAGTTGCAGAATGTGACCAATGTGAATGTATCCATTGGTTAACATTGGATTCATTCACATCCGTTCTCATCCGTTGTTGTTATGGTGCGCTAAAGCTTTCATTTATTAGGTCAATGTGAACAGGGTCTTACTCTTATTTAGTATTATTGAACTCTATTGTAGATGCGCAAAGGTGATATTTCACATAGGATTATACAGTATATTAGGGTGATTGATTTATGCATTGCCTATTAATTGTTTGTAAAGACTCACTGTTTGGCACCTTTCTGGTCGTTGTATTAATATATGACTATTTCATGATTATAAAAGGTACAGCATTAATGAACCCTGAGTTCCAGTTGCTGGGGGAAGTTTACTTGTCACCATACTTGTGAATTATATGTAATCTTTGTGATATTATTTTTTTAATAGGTGTTTTTTCTGCTGTACATCTGTGCATTGCAGGACTCCGAATACCTGATTGCACGTGACTTTGGTAAATATAGAGTATGCGTAACTGCAGCTTTTTTGGCTCTGTCGTAAATATTAATGGATTTATCTTTACATAATTCATATTGCAGTTGTCCGGATATATTTTATGTGTTGTCCTTCGTAATGTTTCCGTTATCTGGTGTACACGAGTTAGCAGTGCAGCCTCAGTATTTGTCGTTTTATCGAGCCATTGATGAGGTGTGAAAGGAGATTGTAGCTGATAATGAATTTTAAATTTGTACACATATTGAGACTGGACCAATCCAGTGCAGTTGCAACTGATTTTGATTGATACAGTTTAAATCTGAATACAAATGTTGACCAAAGGTTTAGGGAAAATGTTCAGGAGCTCCTACCTCATACTTGCGGACACAGCTACTAAAGTCTGAAGGAGCTCCTGATGGCAGTTTGGTAGCATCATAGTTTGGTTCCACATTTTCTGTCAGCCGTATACCTACAGTGGCTTGCAAAAGTATTTGGCCCTCTTGAAGTTTTTCACATTACTGTCACAAACCTGAATCCATTTTATTGGAATTCCACATGAAAGACCAATACAAAGTGGTGTACACATGAGAAGTGGAACGAAAATCATACATGATTTTTTTTTTTACAAATAAATAACTGCAAAGTGGGGTGTGCGTAATTATTCAGCCCTCTTTGGTCTGAGTGCAGTCATTTCCCTTAGACATTGCCTGATGAGTGTTAATGACTAAATAGAGTGCACCTGTGTGTAATCTAATGTCAGTACAAATACAGCTGCTCTTTGATGGCCTCAGAGGTTGTCTAAGAGAGTATTGGGAGCAACAACACCATGAAGTCCAAAGAACACACCAGACAGGTCAGGGATAAAGTTATTGAGAAATTTAAAGCAGGTTTAGGCTACAAAAAGATTTCCAAAGCCTTGAACATCCCACGGAGCACTGTTCAAGTGATCATTCAGAAATGGAAGGAGTATGGCACAACTGTAAACCTACCAAGACAAGGCAGTCTACCTAAACTCACAGGCCGAACAAGGAGAGCGCTGATCAGAAATGCAGTCAAGAGGCCCATGGTGACTCTGAACGGGCTGCAGAGATCTACAGCTCAGGTGGGGGAATCTGTCCATAGGACAACTATTAGTCCTGCACTGCACAAAGTTGGCCTTTATGGAAGAGTGGCAAGAAGAAAGCCATTGTTAACAGAAAATCATAAGAAGTCCTGTTTGCAGTTTGCCACAAGCCATGTGGGGGGCACAGCACACATGTGGAAGAAGGTGCTCTGGTCAGATGAGACCAAAATGGAACTTTTTGGCCAAAATGCAAAACGCTATGTGTGGCAGAAAACCAACACTGCTCATCACTCTGAACACACCATCCCCACTGTCAAATATGGTGGTGGCAGCATCATGCTCTGGGGGTGCTTCTCTTCAGCAGGGACAAGGAAGCTGGTCAGACTTGATGGGAAGATGGAAGGAGCCAAATACAGGGCAATTTTGGAAGAAAACCTCTTGGAGTCTGCAAAAGACTTGAGACTGGGACGGAGCTTCACCTTCCAGCTGGACAACGACCCTAAACATAAAGCCAGGGCAACAATGGAATGGTTTAAAACAAAACCTATCTATGTGTTAGAATGGCCCAGTCAAAGTCCAGATCTAAATCCAATTGAGAATCTGTGGCAAGATCTGAAAACTGCTGTTCACAAACGCTGTCCATCTAATCTGACAGAGCTGGAGCTGTTTTGCAAAGAAGAATGGGCAAGGATTTCAGTCTCTAGATGTGCAAAGCTGACATACCCTAAAAGACTGGCAGCTGTAATTGCAGCAAAAGGAGGTTCTACAAAGTATTGACCCAGGGGGCTGAATAATAATGCACACCCCACTTTGCAGTTGTTTATTTGTAAAAAATGTTTGGAATCCTGTATCATTTTTGTTCCACTTATCACGTGTACACCACTTTGTATTGGTCTTTCACATGGAATTCCAATAAAATTGATTCATGTTTGTGGCAGTAATGTGACAAAATGTGGAAAACTTCAAGGGGGCCGAATACTTTTGCAACCCACTGTATATAGTCCGCGTCTGTCTCTATCACAATATATAGGTATGTAATATTAGAGGTCATATTCAATTTCCATTGTTTGCTTCCTTCTTTTGTCCATTTGACTTTCAAATTAAGCGTTTTCTACTCTCAGCCACGCACAGAAAGACCATTTGCATGTGTTTTCACTTACAAACAGAACTTCTGCATAAGGGACTTGCGTATGCACAGAACAAAGTTGTGTTTTTTTTTGTTTTTTTTAATTACAATTATTTTTTATACAGTGCAGGATTACAGTGTAATAGATTTAGTACTGAATATCAACAGGCAGTTTGTGGAAGGAACAGGCCCCCCTCTTATCAGTTCAGGGAGAGAATTAACTTTTTGCCACATAATGTGGCAATCTATTAATGTATGGGCAGCTTTAACCTCCTGGGTGATAATCCCGAGCTGAGCTCGGGGTATGTCGCGCAGGAGGAGCTCTCAGGCCCTGGTGGGCCGATTTGCATAATTTTTTTTGTTACACGCAGCTAGCGCTTTGCTAGCTGCGTGTAACTTCCGATCGCCGCCGATCCGCCGCTACCCGCCGTGCCGCGCAGCCCCTCCCCTCCCCCTTGCGCAGCCTGGCCAATCAGTGCCAGGCAGCGCTGAGGGGTTGATCGGGACTCCCTCTGACGTCACGACGTCCATGACGTCATCCCGCCCCGTCGCCATGGCGACCGGGGAAGCCCAGCAGGAAATCCCGTTCTGAACGGGATTTCCTGCTTACTCTGATCGCCGAAGGCAATCGGAGTGGGTGGGGGGATGCCGCTGCACAGCAGCTGTCATGAAGCGAGCCCAGGGCTTGCTACATGATTTAAATTTTTTTTTAAAAAGTGCTGCTCCCCCTCCTGGGCGATGTAATTGTATCGCCCAGAGGGTTAAAAGAAAAAGTGATTACCAATATTCCACAGTTGGCTTTTCAACAAAGCTTTATGCATCTGGCTATGCCTTAACAAGTCCCTAGGTTAAAGAGGAACTCCAGCCTAAACAAACATACTGTCATTAAGTTACATTTGTTATATTAATTAAAATAGGTAATATAATCTCTTACCCACACTGTTTTAACCACTTGCCGACCGCGCACTCATAACGCGCGTCGGCAAAGTGGTAGCTGCAGGACCAGCGACGCACATCTGTGTCGCCGGCTGCAGGCTAATTAATCAGGAAACAGCTGCTCGCGCGAGCGGCTGCTTCCTGTCAATTCACGGCGGGGGGCTCTGTGAATAGCCTGCGGGCCGCCGATTGTGGCTCGCAGGCTAAATGTAAACACAAGCGGAAATAATCCGCTTTGTTTACATTTGTACAACGCTGCTAACAGTAGCAGCGTTGTACTAGATCAGCGATTCCCGGCCAATCAGCGGCCGGGGATCGCTGTCACATGACAGGCAGGAGCCTGTTAGAGGCTGCACAGGACAGATCCGTTCCTGTGCAGCCTCCGATCTCCGGGGCAGGGAGGTAGGAGAGGGAGAGGGGGAATCCTGCGGTGGAGGGGGCTTTGAGGTGCCCCCCCCCCCCACCAGCCACACGCAGGCAGGAGCGATCAGACCCCCCCCCCCCCAGCACAACATCCCTCTAGTGGGGAAAAAAGGGGGGCGATCTGGTCGCTCTGCCTAATGTGTGATCTGTGCTGGGGGCTGTAGAGCCCACCAGCACAGATCTCAGTAAACAGCGCTGGTCCTTAAGGGGGGGGGCGGGGAAGGCTGGGTCCTCAAGTGGTTAAAAGGCAGGCAAATGTTTGATTACATGATTGCAGCCATCTTTTTGGTTGAAAGGAGGTGACAGGGAGCATGAGACACAGTTCCAACTGTCCTGTGTCCTGAGCACCTCTTCCAGTTGCTAGGCAACGTGAATAACATAGGAAATCCCATCATGCTCTGCACAGCATCAGGGAAAAAAAGTCTGGGCTTTTTTTCTTTGATGGGTGGAGCTTAGCTAAAAATGCAGCTAAAAATAATGCTTTGGTAAGAAAAACAAAGTACTGATGCTGTATTTCCGCAGTTCTGATGCTGTATTTCCGCTGATCAAGGGAAGGAGCAGCGGTGGACGACCGATAGCATTGCAATGCATTGAAAAGTGCAATGCTGTGGTTTGATTATTTGTTTTATTTTTATTTTTTCCTCGGTAGATTTTCTGCAGAAATCTATTTAAAAGCGGTTTGAGTGTGGCAGGAATCGACTGCTCTCCGATCAGATACAGAAGGAGATGGATTGATTGTTTTGCTACATCAGGTGGTCATTTATAAGTGTATGGTTAGCTTTGCACAGTTTGAATTACAATCCAAACAATCTTTTGTAGTCCACATTTTAATATTGTAGATTAAATCTATTCTAGATTGTGTTTGTCCACTTGATTAGAAGATGGAGCAGCAGTGACTCCTAGTGTCTAAATGATTAAATACACCACTTTCTTTGTTTTTTGATTCTGCTTGGTGCGATAATGTCCTTGACACTAGGCTCAAACTACACATAAAAACATTATTTTCCACAATAGAGAAACATGGACAAGACAGTGGATCCTATGTTCTGTATAGGAGCGATCTATACTTGTGCACTTGAAACTGCACGACTGCTGGACACTGCAGAAGCTGTGGATGCTTATGGAAATAGTGGAAGCCCAAGGCCCCATTTACACTTAATCAGTTGGTATGTGTTAGTGTGCGTTAGTATGCGTTAGTACGCGTTTTTTTCCCATAGCAGTGCATTGGAAAGAAGATTTCAGTTAAAACGCGTTTAAGTGTGAATGGAGCCATAAGAAAACATGGGACTTACTTTGAAAATCAGTTTTCTTTCCGTTTTAACTGAGAGCAACTGATTAAGGGCCCTAAGGGAATCAACAATGTACGTTCTCACTAGGCTGTTCTGTATTCTTTTGTTCATTTCTTCTTATTCAGCAGTGTTGCTCTGGGAGACATCTCAAGCTCACTCCAACCTGAATTATCGCAAATTCTTTCTGTTTTAGGAAAGCAAACTTTTGTTGTTCATTTCTTCTGTCATATATTTTGACTTCATCTATCCTTTTCTCCTGTCACCTTTTGCATTGCCACTGCCGCTCAGGTCCTCCACTGGGCACAAGCACCGCCATGGGAGCCTGTATTGCAGTGCTTGTTACCGACGGCGTCTGTGAACCAGAATAGATGCACAATAGCGAGTAGTGTGAAACTAAGTGACGAAAACCGCAAATAGTACAGCGTATCCACACAGGATGTGCTGTGAATGCTCCACTGTCCATTTAGTGTGGGCCAAGCCTTAGGTTTTCTGCCTAGAGAAAAGTTGGTCTTGGGTGGTGGGTTCTTCTAAAAGTATACTCCAGTGTTTAAAAAGATTTTGTATGAAAGAAAAAATGCCCCTGGGGAGTACTCCCTTCGGGAGGGGAAAGCCTCTGGATCGTATTGAGCCTTCTCCCGTTCTCCTCCGTCCCATAGTGGTCTTGCTATGCCACTCCAAAAGGCAGTCATGTAAATATTTTCCTTCCCGGCTTGGAAATTGGTGGAAAGGATCGTCTATTTCTGAGCCTAGAGCCTCTACAGCGCCTGACAAATTGTCGGCAGTGCATTCCGAGGGGCAGAGAGAGACCTCCGTGGGACACAGGAGGACGGGGAAACCGGGATAGGGTCCAGAAGCTTCCCCCTCCCGAGGTAAGTACCCCCCAGAGGCACTTTTTTTTTTTTTAATACAGAGTCTCTTTAATTAAATTACACCTGAAGTGAGAGGGATAGGTAAGCTGCAATATTTATTTCCTGTTAAACAATACCAATTGCCTGGCAGTCCTGCTGATCTTTCATAGTGGTTTATAAATTGCACATCTGAAACTAGCATGCTGCAAATCAAGTTAAACTTCAGTGAATCAACTGATGATGCTTGTTCAGGGTCTATGGCAAAAAGTATTAGGCAGGGGATCATCCATACATCCATTAGAAAATTGTGTTCTGATATTTGCAAACATGTTCTCTGATGCTTGGTGTAGTGACCGTCTTGCCCATCTCATTTAAAGTTAGGTTAAATCACCAATTTAACAGCAACACTGTATTTCAGTTATTTCTGAATTACAGGTATACCTAATGTCTTAAAGGATACCCGAGGTGACATGTGACATCATGAGATAGACATGTGTATGTACAATGCCTAGCACACAAATAACTATGCTATGTTCCTTTTTTTTCCTTTCTCTGACTGAAAGAGTTAAATATCTGGTATGTAAGTGGCTGACTCAGTTCTGACTCAGACAGGAAGTGACTGCAGTGTGACCCTCACTGATAAGAAATTCCAACTATAAAACACTTTCCTAGCAGAAAATGGCTTCTGAGAGCAGGAAAGAGATACAAAAAAAGTCAATAGTTCATAGATTTTAGCTCTGGCTTACTTTAATGAATGTGTCATTGAGCAAAAACAATAAAACAGTTAAAATTTAAAAAGTAGATTTAAACATAAAATTAAAACTGTGGAATATCTTGATACATTTTTAGGAGAAGGAAATGGATACAATCATTTATTTAATTGGTTTATTTTCGCCTCGGGTGTCCTTTTAAGAATTTCAGAGCTGAATATGAAGACTTCTTTTAGCCCCTGTAGGCTTGTAGGTTCCTTGCAGTCCTCCTCCTTGTACAGCTGTTTAGCCCAGTAAAGCAGCCAAGTCAAGCAGTACTGCAGAGTGTTCTGCACATGCGTGGCTATGAGGCTTGACATAGGGCGCAGGATCGCTCCCAACCATGGGAGTGCATTCAAGGATAAGCACCACAGGGCCAGCATATGCGCAGTACTGTGTAACTGGTTTGTATATTAATTTGGCTACCTCTGCCTCTGCCACTAAACTTCCTCTTTTACTAGCAGTGCTAGGTATGCTATGCTCCCACCATAGGGCCTTGTGGACGGATGATGTGTAGCGCCTGGGCCATACTTCTCCCGGTATGGCACAGCAGCAAGTAAAAATCATGTGGTCACGGGCTCTACAAGCAACATAAAAGTACTGCGAACTTTATTAAACATTCAGCAAATAAATTTATATTCTGTTTAGGTACTAAGGAAGTTAAAAAGTGAGCTATATTTGGAGATCATTTTTTTTAAGGAGCAATACTACGTATGTTAGCCAGGGTTGTGTGGAACGCTGTGTAAATAAAACTGGTTGCAATAATTTGCAGATCATATTCATAGTATTTTTTTTTTTAACTAAAACAGTACAAACATGGCTACATTACTCTGTATTCCACCTACTAAAACATTAATAAATACATTGAAAAGAATTGGACTAAGTACTGACCCATGCGGTCGAACACTGCCATTCCAGCGCAGGAGACTTGGGCGCAGCAGTGAGTAACTTCAGGGCCGTCAGAAGACTGAGCTGGTGTTACTTATGAAACACTATAATTCAGCCTCCAGCAATTGCTGGAAGCCGAATTATTTCATTCCCCACTATCCATGGCGGCCTAGAGGGGGAATAGTATTTAAAACGAATGGGAATTTGTGCAGGATCAGCCATACAGGCTGTGTCCTGCGCCCAAGTCTCCTGCGCCGATCCCTCTTGTACGCCCCTGCGGTACCCCACTGCTAACAGTTTCCCATTTTGAGTATTTTCTGTTTTCCACCACTCTTCGCCTTCTATCCCTTAACCAGTTCTCTATCCACATACACACATTTTCTCCTAGTCACTGTATCTGCATCTTCTGCACTAGGCTATTGTGGGGAACAGTGTCAAAAGCCTTTGCAAAGTCCAAGTACACTACATCTATAGCTTTCCCAAGATCTACATTTTAATTCGTCACTTCATAAAAGCTGAGCATGTTAGTGAGAAAGGGCCTGTCTTTAGTAAAACCATGCTGTTGAATTGAAAATACATAAATTAAGTAGCCATGTTCCCTAGAAAACAGAATTAAGTAGCCATGTCCCCTTATATTTCAGTATTAGGTAGCCAGTGCTGGCTGGGGAGGGCTGGGTGCTTTGCTGGGTGATGGGGAGGGCTAGGTGCTTTGCTGGGCGCTGGGCTGGGGACTTTGCTGGGCTGGGGGCTTTACTGGCAATTTTCTGGGTGCTAGGTTGGGGGCTTTGCTGGGTGCTGGGCTGGGGGCTTTGCTTGGCTGGGGGCATTTCTGGGCACTTTGCTGGGCTGGGGACTTTGCTGGGCTGGAGGCTTGGCTGGGCAATTTGCTGGGCTATTTGCTAGGCTCGGCTGGGGGCTTTACTGGGCAGGAAGACTGGTTGCCACACTACAGACCTTAGATCGTGGTGACTTGGGTGAGGCAGAGCAGGGCAAGAGGGACACTACCCGCCAAGACCCAGTACACTGCACACGCAGGAAGTGACTTATGACGTTACTTCAAACAGTACGCTTCAAATGAGGCACTTCCTGTATATGAAGTTTACTGGGTCTTGGTGGGTAGTGTGCATTCTCACCCTGCTCTGCCTCTCTCCAGTCGCCATAATCTGAGGTCTGATTATTGAGAGGGAGGAGCAGGGGACCGGGAGCCGGCACACTGTGGGGGGTGGGGGTGGTACTGGCACTGGGGCCATTTTTAAAAAGCAAGAGGACCCACTAGGGATTCTACCGACTCCGCACCGGGCCATGCCGACCCTGCCAAGTAATCTTGCTGGAGATGGACAATAACCTGCTGTTTTTCCAACTTGAATGCAGATTTAGGACCCTTTCAAACTGTCCACGGACAATATCATCGCAACTTGATGCAATAAAATCACTATGGGGCTTGCACATTGATAGCCGTGGGTTCCAACTCAGTAACACAGTACACCAGTTTGCATTCCATTTACCATTGAAGTGTACTTAGAAAAGCCTATCTATTTTTTTTTTTTTTTTTTTTTTTTTTTTTTGAGCGTCCAAAATCCCGGACTGATATGGATAGCATCGGGGCCTACTCGCTGCGTGACTGTGCATTGTGTGATAAAGAGAAAACAGGAAAATTGATTTATGAACTCAACAAGGCTCCGTAAACAAGTTCCTTTATGGATGTCTTGTTGTGTTAAGTTCAGCTGTGGTAGTACTGCTTGTATAGAGCCACTAGAGGGACCCATACATCTGTCATCTGAGGTTGCTTTCTGTTATACAAGTTGAAAGGTGTGTCCCTTTTTCTTGGTGAGAGCAAAACAGTTCCATGACACAGAGACCAGCTAAAAAAATCTCTGCATCTGATAGTGCTTTATGATTAGAAGTACTATGATTATTATTTTTTTATAGTTTTCATGATGAAATCTATTAAAAATTGATTTGCAGTATGTGGCAGTAATGTATCCCTTTCTGATCAGAAGGGGATCTATCTTTGGGCTTGTCGGGTAATAGTCTGCAAGTGTAGGGCAAGCTTAAAGGACAACTGACCTGAAAGAGAGATGAAGACTGACATATTTATTTCCGTTTAAACAATACCAGTTGCCTGGCATCCTGCTGATCTTTAATGTGTCAGTACTGTTTGAATTACACACCTGAAACAAGCATGCGGCAAATGCAGTCAAACTTTAGTCCTACATGCTTGTTCAGGGACCATTGCTATAAGTATTAGAGGCAGAGGCAGTGTTGCCAACTCATCCCTTTAATTACTGACACATATGAATTATACAGGTTTCGTGGCTAGGTAGATGCAGTTAAGGCACTGATTAGGTGTATGTAGCCCCAGAACCTGTATAACTTAGATGTGTCAGTAATTAACCACTTGCCGACCGCGCACTCATACCGCGCGTCGGCAAAGTGGCAGCTGCAGGACCAGCGACGCAGTTCTGCGTCGCAGGCTGCAGGCTAATTAATCAGGAAGCAGCCGCTCGCGCGAGCGGCTGCTTCCTGTCAATTCATGGCGGGGGGCTCCGTGAATAGCCTGCGGGCCGCCGATCGCGGCTCGCAGGCTAAATGTAAACACAAGCGGAAATAATCCGCTTTGTTTACATTGTACGGCGCTGATGCGCATCAGCGCCGTAAGGCAGATCGGTGATCCCCGGCCAATCAGCGGCCGGGGATCGCCGCCATGTGACAGGGGACAGCCTGTCACTGGCTGCACAGGACGGATAGCGTCCTGTGCAGCCCAGATTGCCAGGGGGGACAGGGATGAGAGGGAGGGGGGGAATTTCGCTGCGGAGGGGGGCTTTGAGGTGCCCCCCCCCGCAACACCCAGGCAGGCAGGAGCGATCAGACCCCCTCAGCACATCATCCCCCTAGTGGGGAAAAAGGGGGGGCGATCTGGTCGCTCTGCCTGCACCCTGATCTGTGCTGGGGGCTGCACAGCCCACCCAGCACAGATCAGCTAAAACAGCGCTGGTCCTTAAGGGGGGGTAAAGGGTGGGTCCTCAAGTGGTTAACCACTTAAGGACCGCCCCCAGCCGATGGGCGGCGGCAAAGTCCGGGCCCAAACGACCGCAATACGCCCATCGGCGGGGGCGGCTGCGGGCGTTGCTATGCGGCGATCGCGTCATTCGTGACGCGATCAGCTGCCGGGGACTGGCTCAGCCCCCCGTTCGCTGTAACCCGTTGGCCGTTCGGAAGCGCCGGCGGGTTACTAGCACCCGGATCGCCGCATGTACTTTGTATAATAGGCTTTGTAATGTATACAAAGCCTATTCTACTGACTGCCTCCTGCCCTGGTGGTCCCAGTGTCCGAGGGACCACCAGGGCAGGCTGCAGCCACCCTAGTCTGTACCCAAGCACACTGATTTCCCCCCCTGCCCCCTGATCGCCCACAGCACCCCTCAGACCCCCCCCCCCCTGCCCACCCCCCAGACCACTGTTTGCACCCAGTCACCCCCCTAATCACCCATCAATCACTCCCTGTCACTATCTGTCAACGCTATTTTATTTTTTTAGTCCCTAATCTGCCCCCTACTCCCTCCTGATCAACGCCCCCCCCCCCCGTGTACTGTATGCATCTATCCCCCCTGATCACCTGTCAATCACCCGTCAATCACCCCCTGTCACTGCCACCCATCAATCAGCCCCTAACCTGCCCCTTGCGGGCAATCTGATCACCCACCCACACCAATAGATCGCCCGCAGATCCGACATCAGATCACCTCCCAAGTGCAGTGTTTACATCTCTTCTCTCCTCTAAACACCCACTAATTACCCATCAATCACCCATCAATCACCCCCTATCACCACCTGTCACTGTTACCCATCAGATTAGACCCTAATCTGCCCCTTGCGGGCACCCAATCACCCGCCCACACCTCAGAACGCCCTCAGACCCCAGCCCTGATCACCTCGCTAGTGCATTGCTTGCATCTATTTCCCCCCTCCTAATCACACCTTGAGACACCCATCAATCACCTCCTGTCACCCCCTAGCACACCTACCCATCAGATCAGGCCCTAATTTGCCCCGTGTGGGCTCCTGATCACTCGGCCAAACCCTCAGATCCCCCTCAGACCCCCTTCCGATCACCTCCCCAGTGCATTGATTGCATCTATTTTCCCCTCTAACTGCCCCCTGAGACACCCATTAATCACCTCCTGTCACCCCCCTAGCACTCCTATCCATCAGATCAGGCCCAATACATCCTGTCATCTAAGAGGCCACCCTGCTTATGACCGGTTCCACAAAATTTGCCCCCTCATAGACCACCTGTCATCAAAATTTGCAGATGCTTATACCCCTGAACAGTCATTTTGAGAAATTTGGTTTCCAGACTACTCACAGTTTTGGGCCCATAAAATGCCAGGGCAGTATAGGAACCCCACAAGTGACCCCATTTTAGAAATAAGACACCCCAAGGTATTCTGTTAAGGCCCATACACACGTCGGATTTTAGCGAACGACCCGTCATTTGAACGTTCCGTCGTTCGGACGTTTCCGTGTCAAATCCGCCGTGTGTACAGACTATTGTTCGGGTGATAAGACTGGTTACCAGCGATCCGCCCGGTGGATCGTTGGTAACCAGTCTTATCACCCGAACGATAGTCTGTACACACGTCGTATTTGACGCGAAAACGTCCGAACGACGGAACGTTCAAATGACGGGTCGTTCGCTAAAATCCGACGTGTGTATGGGCCTTTAGGTGTATGATGAGTTCATAGAAGATTTTATTTTTTTTCACAAGTTAGCGGAAATTGATATGTATTGTTTTTTTTTTTACAAAGTGTCATTTTCCGCTAACTTGTGACAAAAAAAAAACTTCTATGAACTCACCATACTCCTAACAGAATACCTTGGGGTGTCTTCTTTCTAAAATGGGGTCACTTGTGGGGTTCCTATACTGCCCTGGCATTTTAGGGGCCCTAAACCGTGAGGAGTAGTCTAGAATCCAAATGCCTCAAAATGACCTGTGAATAGGACGTTAGGCCCCTTAGCGCACCTAGGTTGCAAAAAAGTGTCACACATGTGGTATCACCGTACTCAGAAGAAGTAGTATAATGTGTTTTGGGGTGTATTTTTATACATACCCATGCTGGGTGGGAGAAATCTCTCTGTAAATGAACAATTGTGTGTAAAAAAAATCAAATAATTGTCATCTACAGAGATATTTCTCCCACCCAGCATCTGTATGTGTAAAAATACACCCCAAAACACATTATACTACTTCTCATGAGTACGGCGGTACCACATGTGTGGCACTTTTTTGCACCCTAAGTGCGCTAAGGGGCCCAAAGTCCAATGAGTACCTTTAGGATTTCACAAGTCATTTTGAGAAATTTAGTTTCAAGACTACTCCTCACGGTTTAGGGCCCTTAAAATGCCAGGGCAGTATAGGAACCCCACAAATAACCCCATTTTAGAAAGAAGACACCCCAAGGTATTCCGTTAGGAGTATGGTGAGTTCATAGAAGTTTTTATTTTTTGTCACAAGTTAGCGGAAAATGACACTTTGTGAAAAAAAACAATTAAAATCAATTTCCGCTAACTTGTGACCAAAAAAAAAAAAAAACTTCTATGAACTCACCATACTCCTAACGGAATACCTTGGGGTGTCTTCTTTCTAAAATGAGGTAATTTGTGGGGTTCCTATACTGTCCTGGCATTTTAGGGGCCCTAAACCGTGAGGAGTAGTCTTGAAACTAAATTTCTCAAAATGACCTGTGAAATCCTAAAGGTACTCATTGGACTTTGGGCCCCTTAGCGCAGTTAGAGTGCAAAAAAGTGCCACACATGTGGTATCGCCGTACTCAGGAGAAGTAGTATAATGTGTTTTGGGGTGTATTTTTCCACATACCCATGCTGAGTGGGAGAAATATCTCTATAAATAGACAATTGTGTGTAAAAAAAAAAATAAAAAAATTGTCATTTACGGAGATATTTCTCCCACCCAGCATGGGTATGTGTAAAAATACACCCCAAAACACATTATACTACTTCTCCTAAGTACGGCAATACCACATGTGTGGCACTTTTTTGCAGCCTAACTGCGCTAAGGGGTCCAAAGTCCAATGAGCATCTTTAGGCTTTACAGGGGTGCTTACAATTTAGCACCCACCAAAATGTCAGGACAGTAAACACACCCCACAAATGACCCCATTTTGGAAAGTAGACCCTTCAAGGTATTCAGAGAGGGGCATGGTGAGTCCGTGGCAGATTTCATTTTTTTTTGTCGCAAGTTAGAAGAAATGGAAACTTTTTTTTTTTTTTTCTCACAAAGTGTCATTTTCCGCTTACTTGTGACAAAAAATAATATCTTCTATGAACTCACTATGCCTCTCAGTGAATACTTTGGGATGTCTTCTTTCCAAAATGGGGTCATTTGGGGGGTATTTATACTATCCTGGTATTCTAGCCCCTCATGAAACATGACAGGGGGTCAGAAAAGTCAGAGATGCTTGAAAATGGGAAAATTCACTTTTTGCACCATAGTTTGTAAACGCTATAACTTTTACCCAAACCAATAAATATACACTGAATGGGTTTTTTTTTTATCAAAAACATGTTTGTCCACATTTTTCGCACTGCATGTATACAGAAATTTTACTTTATTTGAAAAATGTCAGCACAGAAAGTTAAAAAAATCATTTTTTTGCCAAAATTCATGTCTTTTTTGATGAATATAATAAAAAGTAAAAATCGCAGGAGCAATCAAATAGCACCAAAAGAAAGCTTTATTAGTGACAAGAAAAGGAGCCAAAATTCATTTAGGTGGTAGGTTGTATGAGCGAGCAATAAACCGTGAAAGCTGCAGTGGTCTGAATGGAAAAAAAGTGGCCGGTCCTTAAGGGGTAGAAAGCCCTAGGTCCTCAAGTGGTTAAGCCTAGCAAAAAACAAAAAAACAAAAAAAACAAAAAAAAAACAGTTTTACTCACCTGGGGCTTCTACCAGCCCTCTGCAGCTGTCCCGTGCCCTTGCAGTCTCTCACGGATCCACCGCCGCCACCAGCTACTTCCACTTTTGTCCGACAGGCTTACTGCGCAGGCCTGGCCACACGTCCCCTTCTACGTGTTCCTGTCCACAACAGCGCCCTATGCAGGACTCTATTTTGGATGGAAACTCATAGAAGGCTGCGCGTGGCCAGGCCTGTCGGCAAAGTGAAAGTGGCTGGCGGTGGGGGACAGGAGGATCCGTGTGTGACTTTGAGGGCACAGGACAGCTGCAGGGTGCTGGTAGAAGCCCCAGGTGAGTAAAACTGATTTTTTTTTTTTCTAGCCTTAAGTGTCTCTTTAACAATTTATCCCGAGCGGACGTGAGCTTCACGTCTGCAGCGGCGCGCTAGTCAAGTCCCTGCAGCTTGGGAGGTCTGCAGGCGATCGTTCGGGCAGATGCCCATGTTCGCACTACTGCTGCTAGCAGGGGGGGATTGGCTGCATGGGACAAAAGACCCCTGTGCCAATCTGAGCATGTCCGCCGAGAATAAACACTGTTTTTGTTCAAAAATGGTGTTCATTCTTACATAGAGCTTTCCGCCGTGATTTTCGCCGGTTTCCCCTGCCTAATCGTCAAATTTATGAATGGGAACAATGTTCCCATTCATAATCTCCCTGCCGGCTCTGTGAGCGTCGCTTCCTTAGTTACAATGTAACAACACATTATATTCTATGTAGCGTACAAAGTACGCTAATAGGATTTTTGCTCAGTGGGGACATCTGGTGGCCAAATAGTAAAATACACCTACTGAGTTTAGGGGGAAAAAACAATGTCTAATTGGCTAAAAAATATTGACTGATGTAAAACTGAAAAAATGCACCTTTATTTCCAAATAAAATATTGTCACCATACATTGTACTAGAGATATAATTTAACGTTGCAATAACCGGGCCAAATGGCCAAATAATGTGTGGATTTTAATTATGGTAGCATGAATTATTTTAGAACTATAATGGCTGAAAACTGAAAAATGAATTTTTTCCATTTTTGTTCTTATTTTTCCCATCCTAATGCATTTAGAGAAAAATAATTCTTAGCATAATGTACCACCCAAAAGCCTAATTGGTGGCAGAAAAAACAAGGTATAGATCATTCTGTTGTGATAAGTAGTGATGAAGTTATTGGGGAATGAATGAGAGGAGCGCTGACAAGTAAAAATTTTCTCTTGTCCATACGGTAAAAATACCTGTGAGCTGAAATGGTTAAGGGGCTGAGGTCTGTACAGACCTGTTAGGGCCCACTTGCGCGGTGGGAATCGCTGCGGTAAAAATTTGCATGCGGTTATATGCAAACTTTCATGCAAATTCACATACAATTTCGCATGTATGATGTTGTATGTGAATTTAACCATGGCAGTGCCTGTGTGCTTTTCCATTGATTCCATGCGAAATCGTATGCAAATTCTCATGAAAATTCGCATGCCAAAGCCGCATGCAAATTCCCTATTAAATACATTGAATGCAAATGCAAATTCTGATGGCTCTGCCATGCAGATTTTTTCTGCACAGAGAAACGCAAAGGAATCCTGAAAAGTGGAAACAGTCCCATCCACTTGTATTGGCTATGCGAATTCGCATGCGGCAAACGCATGCAAATTCACGATAGTGGAAACAGGCCCTAACTGTCACTGGCTGCACACACACCACTAAATTTTTTGCTGTGGCCAAATTCCATCTATCTTGTGTATGAGGTTTTAGTTATTGTCTGTCATGTGTGCCTAATACAATCAAGGAAGAGATACAGGCCCATATGCAATTATTTTTTTTCTCCTGAGTTTTCTCCTTGGATATAATTTTTAATCTTCTATTTAGATTAACTTTTTGATGCTTTTCAACTGAAAAAATAGGTGAAAAAGTACTATCAACGGTATTTTGGTATTGTTTTGCTTTTTGGTAGCTTAAAAAGCATTTTATTAACAAGTTTAAAAATATCACCTAGGAGAAAACTCAGGAGAAAAAATGAATTGCATATGGGCCACAGTATGTCTCCTGGGAGATATACAAATCATTAGCAAAGTAAAACAAAATGGTTTCATCCTTTGGATCTGTAATGCAAATAAACCATTTTTAGGCCTCGTTCACATCTAGCCAACGCAGATGGCTGTGTGATCGGAACGCAGCGCATCCGATCGCACGCCATCTGCGCCGCTGCGCTGCTGATTCCATCCATTGACAGTGATGGGATCAGCTCTGCGGTGCGGGCAAAATGCAGGCAGCAGTACGCAAGCGCTTCCCAGCGCATCGTACTGCTGCGCAGCGCAGTAGATGTGAACGGTAGAAGGGCAGTCTATGCCCTTCTGCCGTTCCTGCGTTTCAGCACATCATACGCGCTTCCATATCCGCATGGAAGCGCGTATGATGTGAACGAGGCCTTATAGTTCTCACTAGACTCCTTTAAAATCAATGAGTAAGACAACAGGCAGAGTGTGTTTTTTTTTTTTTTTTTTTTAGAATTCTGCAAATATGCAGGTGGAAATTTCTGAAAGACAGAGAGACAAATACTTCTGATATAACATTGTAAAAGACGCAGTCATTTTAGAATATTTTCAAGGCATAAAGAATAGTTGATCTTCTTAGCAGTGAGCACCAGATATGGGAGTAATTAGAAAGTTGGCTTACTATCAAATACTAAGAAATGGTCCTGCAGAGAGCAGAACTTTTGACCTCGGCGAGAGTCTGCATTGCTGGTAAGTGGGAATACCGTGCAAACGTGGTAAAGACCTGGCTGCTTTTAGAACCTATTCACAGTACAGTATTAACAGTGGAGACGTTATTCTCCATTTTAGATGCTGGTCTCATTTTAATTTTTTTTATTGAATGTGTATTGAGAAATCAGTGATTGCATTCAGTGCAACCTCTAATTTCTTGCGTATTTCACACCCCTAGTGAATTGTGTTGCTATGTGCAATAATGCACATAGTGTGAATGGGCCTTAAGTGCCTTTTTCTGTAGTAAAAGGCAAAATAATTAGACCGCACATAACTCTATATTTTATTCAGTATAAAATGTCAGCCACGGCATAGAGAGAAGTTCCAGCCTGCAGCAAGTAACTTTTATACATACCTGGGGCTTCCTCCAGCCCCATGTGCATGGATCGTTCCCACACCGTCGTCCTCAGCCGGTTCCGGGTCCTGAAACTTCGGCCAGTCTGCACAAGAGAAGTGCGCTCTCTATGTATCTCTCTGGCTATATGCAATTTATGCTATCTCACTATTTAAAATTCTTACTTTGCTTCCCTTCTATTCCGCCTCATAAAATTGCAGGTGCACTGCAATCTCAAGTGAAAACCTTCCCCATCCCACCATAACTGTGGCAGAAACATGCATTTTGAAACGGGTGTTGCTAGCCCCAAAAATCAGTGGCACGTGCCCTAGATCTATTCTGGGGTGCCCCGGATGTCTCCCAGGCAGATTCAGCTGTGGTGCCTCAATGGCGGGCATCCCGGAAGCTGTGGTGCATCAATCGGGGGTATGCTGGGTGCTGTGGTGCCCCTATGTGGGCATACTGGGTGCTGTGGTGCCATGCTGGGCACTGTGAGGGAGCTGTGGTTCTTCTATGGTGGCATGCTGGGAGTTGTGGTGCCTCAATGGGAGGCCCATGGGAGCATGGTAAGGGGGTCCACTAGGAGGTCAGGGAATGCTATGGGGGAACTGTCAGATAACCTTGCATAAGGCCAGTCCGCTTAGCAGAAAGCCAGACCAGCCAGCGCAGAAGCCAGGTAACTGACTAGTTCTGTTTAAGTGACATGGCCTATCTATGTGATATGCTGCATATTTTTTTTTTTTTATTATTTTTATTAATGGAGAGAGGGGCTTCATCCAACATTTTGCTGAACGGGCCTAATTAGACCACTGTTAAGTTTATGTAAATTTGGCTCCACCGATGACGACACCAATATTCTGGTGCGTGGCCACACCCATTTTATGACAGGAGCGCCCAAAAGTGCCCTAGATCTCTTAGGATACTAGCAACGCCCCTGTGTTGAAAATGGAGACAACTGCATTGCAGAGCCAATTGCGATTTTTAGCATGAAAGTGCCCTTAGTAATTTGGCACATAAAAGCTAATATAATTCAGCACCTGCCAGACTGTTCCCTTTCACCTGGAACTTATGTGGAGACAGTAAATATTTTTTATTTGTGAAATTGTTACTTAGCAGAGCCATGCTTAACATGTATTGTATAAACCCTAAAAGCTACTGTTTCCAGGTATATGGACTTGTGTAACTCCATTCTTACATGTTTAAGTAGCGCTGCAGTTATACAAGGCTGCAACAAACCATCTGACAGGTCAGGAGAGTTCACAACAAAGCCGGCAGGTAACCTACCTCCCAGTGACATTTATACACAGTGCGTGTTTGGTAACAGTGACATTGCAGTCAGCCAGCATGCACTTAGGTAATGTTGCTTCTATTAACAGTCTTGTTCTCTCACGCCACAGACATTCCAGTTCCTTGAATGAATGCTGGAAATAGCCTTTTAAACACCCTCAATCTTCCTTCGAGTTACATATCACATCCTTTATCTGCATTGACTCTCCCTAATGCTACGTACACACTTAATAACGATCGTTTGCAAGGAACGAAAATTACAAGACAAACAATATTGGAACGATTGGAATGCAACGATGGGATACAGCAATCATCATACACATATGAATGACCGTTCTCGCAGAAAAGAACGATAAGAGGGAAAGTTGCGTATATATTTGTATAAAAAAAAAAAAAAAAAAAAAAAAAACACAAACGAGGCAGGGCCGGGCCGAGGCAGAGGCTGGAGAGGCTCCAGCCTCAGGGCGCAGTGTAGGAGGGGGCGCACAATTCATTCAGTTGTCATTCCCAATTGTGTTTGAAGCAGGAATAAATAGGAAAAGGGGATACATGGCAGTGACTGCCTCTTAGTCTAGTAGCAATCAGTGTGTGACGGCTGAGGCGGAGGGATGGAGGGGCGCACTTTGGTGTCTCAGCCTTGGGTGCTGAAGGACCTTGTCCCAGCTCTGAAACGAGGTTACAATAGATAAAAATATATGATGGTTAACATGAAAAGTTAATGTAAAATTTGTAATGTAACAATCGTTATGGGCTGCGCTACACAGGAAGGGCTTGATTCACAAAACCGTGATAAATGATATCACGGCCGTGATATGCTTAGTGTGCGGGTTTGCGTGCATAAAAGTAAAGGTTTGCACACATTAACTTCCCTGTTCAGGCGCTAACATATGGGTTAGGGCGTGAACTGGGAAGTTAATGCGTGCAAACCTTTACTTTTATGCACGCAAACCTGTACGCACAGAAACCGCACACTAAGCATATGACGGCCGTGATATCATTTATCACAGCTTTGTGAATAGAGCCCGAAGTACGGAAGCTGGCCAAAATCCAATGCAGGCGCATTGGCCCTTGTAACGATTATTCTCAGCAGAGAACTGTACACACTATAGTTTTGTAACGATTGTCGTTGAATATGATCCGTCCTGTTGGATTTTTACCATCGTGCCGATATAGTTTGTTCGTCGTTGTACTTAATGATTGTTTGGTAAACTTCTTTACCCAATTGTCGACCATAGTCGCAAGTGTGTACCTAGCATAAGTTTTAGACTAATTGGGACTGGTAGTTCTTCCACAGCTGCTTATTCTAAATTAAGGCTAATTTCACACCAGGACGTTGCGTTAGAGGGGGCGTTAAGGTCGCATAACGTCCCCCTAACGGAACGCCTGGTGGTGCTGGATCTGGACGTCAGAGTGAGCCGCGTTGTGCAGCTCACTCTGGCGTCAGTGATGCCGTGATGCGCACTCTTGTGCGCATGCAGCATCACGTGGTCCCGCCGGCCAATCGCCGCACAGAGCGGCCGCTCCAGGAAGTAAACACTGCACGTCACAACGTGCAGTGCATATTAATTAGCCATGTGCCTGGCCGCTCTCCGCTCCTCCACAAGATTACTGAGCATGTGCAAGCAGTCTAACGCAGCTCAGCCGCGTCTAAAGTACTGTATGCAGTACGTTGTCTTGTGACGCAGCGTTACAATGTAACGCAACGTGGGCACTGTGAACAGCCCATTGATTTGCGGTGGGGTGCGTTACAGGCTGCTCTAACGTGCACCTGTAACGTCCCACTGTGAAACCAGCCTAAAGGGAAATACAACTTATAAGAAGTGAAACAAACCTTAATTAGGGCCCATTTACACCTGAGCGGGAATCGCGTGATTCCCGCTCATGGCAAACCGCTAGCGGTTTTGTAAAAACCGCTACACATTGTAGCAAATGGCAGTGTTCTCACTGCCGCGTTTGCGGTTAGCGATAACCGCAAATGCGTTGTATGCAGCGGTTTGCTGGCGATTTGCGTTTCGCGATTAGCGGTTGTGATTAGCGTGCAAAACACGCTAATCGCGATCGCTCCAAAACCGCCGCAGTGTCCAGTGATTTTTCCGCGTTAATCGCGGGAAAATCACTCAAGCAAAATATAGGTGTGAACGGGCCCTTAGTGCTGTGCTGGACAAATCTTTTTTTTTTTTTTTTTGTTTTTTGTAACTTTCTAAATAAAAATAATCTTTCCACACTAAATTTTGAGCTTGTTGGCTGCAAATTACTTTGTTGCTCATAAAGCAAGAGCCATTACTGCAGACCTGAAGATCCATCCTGGTAGATCTGATCTGCATATGAATGTCCGTTAAACAAGCTGTGTATGAGATCTGCAGATATCAAAGACTATGAATGCATTTTGCAGGAACTGATCTTTTGCAGGAACAGATCTTTTGCAGATACTGATCTGTTGAATGTGTACAGCATGTTTGTGTAGCATCTTGCAAAGATTTTTATCTGATGGGGAGTTCAGCTCAATAGAATAGACTGTGTGTTCTCATACTACATGGAAGGTGGTAAAATTGGTCTATGATCTTGTATTAATCTTTCAAGTGTGTACACAGCTTAAGGCTCCCTGCACACTGCAAAGTCTGATTCTGATTCCGATTTTCAATTCCGATTTTCCCTGAATACATTCAACAGAAAAACGGATCAAAAAACGCAGCATGCAGTAAAGATTAAAAATCGCAATCTGAGGTTAAAAACGATTAAAAATCGGAATCGGAAATGCATGCTGTGTGCAAGAGGCCTAAAGCTACGTACACACCTGTGACAACGATCGTTCGTCGAGAACGACGAACGAACTTTTAATTGATGAAAGAACGACCTGAGTAAAGTTAGTTTTAAAAGGTGTGTAACGATCTGATCGTTAGAACGAACGTTACATCACGTAAAGCAACTATTGCGCCTGCGCATAAAAATGAGAAGTTTCACGGAGAAATTGTGAAATGCGCATGTCAAGCCTAGTACGAACGACCGTTTCCAACGATGTACTACTTTTGCAAACGATCGTCGTTGGTTAAAATCCGCCGAGACAGAACTTTCTTTTGTAGCGATTTGGCTCGTTCGTCGTTTGCCTTTATAGTCGGTGGTTCGTTTTTTGTAACGATCGTCGTTGGTAAAGATCGGGGAACGATCGTTACAAACGACTATAGTCGCATGTGTGTACGCACCTTTAGGGTGTATAGACACATCCAATTTTGATTGCCCAATGAGTGGCCAATTTTACCACCTCCATGTCGTATGAGGGAACTTCAGATTCTGAATACTAAGAACAGATTCTGTACTGTAGGAAAGCTTTCACATTACATGAAGGTGGTAAAATTGGTCAGTGATTGGCCAATCGAAATGGGATGTGTGTACGCATCCTAAATCTATTTACAGATATAAAGTGAACAAATGTAAAAATATATCTACATGATCTTATGGAGGTCTGTTTGAGATATCATTAGCCTTGAGAAATATTACCAAGAAAAAGATTCCAACTCTGTGATGTTAGATTTGTACCCATTTGTTGATGTTAGTTCCTAGCTCCAGTTGTTTTTACTAGTTAGATAGATGTGGTTCTTTGTACGTTGTTTCGAACATTTTAATTAAGCATTTTTTTTAAATAGTTTTTTTTTTTTTTAGAAATCTTGTTTTTCCATCCTACAGTATGACTAATTTTGTGACTTCACTGGTGAAACCATAGGAGGTAAAGGGATGTCTCGGGTCCTTTTACATTATATCAGTTGCTGTCAGTTGTAACTGAAAGGACAAATGGGCCAGTATCCATGTTTCCCTATGGCCTCTTTTACACTATACGCTAAAAAAAAAACGGAAGCTTTTTCACAATGCACTGTTATGGAAAGAATAAAACAGATTAAATTGCAACACTTAACAATGCATTAAAACGGAAAAGGGCCCTAAGGCCTCATTCACACTATATGTGCTGCCGTGCACATTTTGGCAGTGCGTATGCTGTGCGACATGCAAGAACATCAGAAGTGCATAGACAGCACTTCTGACGTTCAGATCATAAGCGCTGCACAGCAGTGTGATGCGCAATCACACTGCTGCATGCATTTTTCAGCCAATAACGCATGCGCTCCGATCGCACGGCTATTCTGCATTAACAATGTGAACGTGTCCTTAGGGTGCTTTCACACTTGAATTGTTGCAGTACGCATCCATAAACATAGGATTGCATCATTCACAATGCGATGAAAAGTCACTTTACATGTTTCCATGGCAAGCGACACATACAGTGCAGATTACAGTTCTTAGACTTATGCTTGCACTGCAACCCAAACTGTTTGTGTTGTCCAGGAAACGCACTGCAAGCAATGTGTTGTTCTGTTTGGACTGACTGCGCTGCAAAACGACCAGTGTGAAAGGTCCCATTAAAATATAATTACATATAATTTTGATTCGATTATATTGTCCGTTGCAATACAGCAGCCATAGTGCTCAATTCTCTAAAGCGTGATAACGGCTATCACAGCAGTTATCACGCGATCTGCCGCCTGCAGAGGTTTTCACGTCAACAGCGTTAGTTCACGTGATAAGCGAAGGTTTGTGTACGATCACGTGTGCGTTTCATGTGAACTAACGCTGTTCACGTGAAAACCTCTGTGGGCGGCAGATGGCGTGATAACTGCTGTGATAGCCGTTATCACACTATAGAGAACCGAGCCTATAGTGTGAAAGGAGCCCAAAGCTAGCTGTACACATTTCAATAGCAGTCCAATCTGGCAAGCAATTGATCTGGTAGCAGTGATCAAATACACAATCTTTTCCCACTCAATATACAGTAAATACATAAAAGGAAGAGAATGCAGCTGGCACTACCACTATGGCAGAGGATAGTGAAGGAAGCCTAGATTGAGCGCTGGTATGTGTAAAGTTTTTTTTTTTTTTTTTTTTTTTTGTGCTATGGGATCAATGAAAAAAAGGTTAAAGGGGAACTGAAGTGAGAAGAATACGGAGGCTGCCATATTTATTTCCTTTTAAACAGTAAACCTTGTCTGGCAGCCCTGATGATCTATTATATCTGCTGAAGTGTCTGAATCGCACCAGAAACAAGCATACAGCCAATCTTGTCAGATCTGACAATAACGTCAAACACCTGATCTGCTGCATGCTTGGGGTCTATGGCTAAAAGTATTAGTGGCAGAGGATCAGCAGAGCAGCCAGGCAATGTGCATTGTAAAAAAAGGAAATAAATATGTCAGCCTCCATATCCCTCTTACTTCAGTTGCCCTTTAATTCGATGTCCAATAAACAACAGTCCCAGCACTACTGCAGGCATCAAATCATAAACCGCTGTAATTCAGTGCAGATGCAGTGTAAAATTCTGCAGTGTAAAAGGCGATGCAAACATATGTACATACCTGAGTTTCAGACGGCGCTTCTTCCGAGGCTGTAGAACCTTTATTCAGACTTGGAAAAAGTGCCACATGGTGTGACATGGTCGCCAGGCTTTCTCTCTCACCCACCATCTGAATCTCTGGTATGTTAATTTGTTTGCATCACCTATAATTTTACAATGCATCTGCACTGAATTAAAGGCATTTATTATCTGAAGCCTGCAGTAGTGCCGGGTCTCTGTTGCTTACTGGACACTCTCACTATAAATATATCAACAGAGATCTGATATTCAGTTGAACTGATGTCTCCTTTAGAGCCTCATCTACTACTGGATGCATTGCAAAATTATGTAGCCATGATATCTATTGCGTCTTCCCCAACAACCACTTGAGTTCCATTAGGCCTTTGATAACTGCCGTAAAGGGAACCTGAGATGGGGCATTAAAAAGAGAATATATGTACCTGGGGCTTCCTCGTCGTCCTCCTCCGCTGTCTTGTTCTTCAGCAATTGGCCCAGGAAAGTCCTCTGGGACCAACTGCGCATGCACAGCCACTTGGGCGCTCCCACCACGCTCCCGTGGCCTTGAGCATTCTGTGCCTGCACAGTACCATGTAGCGATGTGAGCGCACGCAGCAGGACTATGCCTGTGCCGACAGGATGACTTACCGGGGCCATTTGCGGATGAACCAGGCTGCAACTGAGAGGACAAAGAGCGAGCGATCAGGCCGGAAGGGTTGGAGGAAGCCCCATGTACTGTATATACTCGACTATAAGAAATGTAGGTCTAATTCACTAAATAAAAGTATAGGGGTCGACTTATACACGAGTCATGAGCAACACTGAGTAACGTGTGTACTATCTGGTGACCTTCCCATTTGCAGCAATATACCCATCAGTAAGTGATCATTTCTTGATAAAGGAAATGCCAAGAAAACACAGGTCTGAAAGTCCTGGCCACAATAATTAACAAGGTAAGGGGCAGGGGAAAATATGCTGCGCTACAGGAGGGTGAGTGAATAATTGCTGCACTGGGGGGGCCTTGAGGAGTTATTGGCTGCACTTTAGGGACAGGAGGGGTTAATGGCTGCAATATGTTATACAGTGCAGTCCTTAACCCCTCCTGGTTCCCAAGTGCAGATGTTAACTGTTCCTAGTCCAGAAGTGCAGCCATTAACTTTGCTAGGTAGACTTCTACTTGAGTCAGTAAAACATTCCAGCTTAAAGTGGACCTAAATTAAAAATACAAGATTTCAGGAATAAAATCTATTTTCTAAATTATCATAATAAATAGCAGCCTTTTTTCAGCTGCATGATGACAAATATAAAATATTTTACATTTATTGGAGAAACCCCTCCCTTCCTTTCAAATTGCCGGGATTTTTCCGGCAAACTGGTGGAGTAGATGGTGTCTGGCAATGGAGGAATTGCTAATGGCTGCCCCCAGTGTAACCTTAGCTATGAAAAGAGGAGAGTGAAAAGCATGCACTGAAATGATCATAGGTTTGAAGGAGTGTTTATTTATCTTTGTATGTGTCAGAGTGGTGCAACTAAATATTTTTAATTAAAAAAAATGTTTGGTTTGGGTCCGCTTTAAGAGGGTCAAATATTGGAGTTGACTTATATTCGAGTATATAGGGTATTTAAGGCCCCATCTCAGGTACACTTTAAATAGCTTGGAAATGTATCCGTCTGGTTTGTTGTGGCCAATTATTTCACTCTGGTTCTGCCAGTAAGTAATTGATCAGAAAATTTGACCTAGGTTGTGACCACCTGAGGCATCAGACAGAAAAGACAGGTGCTCAGATTCTTCCCCCTTCTTTATCTAAAGCTGGAAATTGGAAAAGCTCGGTAGAGGTAGTCATTATCGCCCGCCTCATCTAGTGTGTACATCGCTTAAAGGACCATCAAACAATGCCTTTTTTGCAAACATCATAAAGCATGTAAAAACAATGTAAATAAAGGACTTGGTATATATTTCTGTTTGCAGTGATTTTTTTTTTTCTTAATGTATGTGTAAGACAGCGTGCCCTGAGGACCAAGTTTGTAGGTGATGCCAGGAGTAGTGCAGTCTATTCCTTGGCTCCCCCACCTGAGCTAGTTGTAACTCACGTGGCTGCCGCAGTAACTAGCCGTCCGTTCTCACTCATATTATGCCCAGCCCGGCCAATAGTATGTAAGAGGAGCGAGAGTGTCTCTGCCTTCTCCCTGTCGTGTCCTGCACTTCCATATGCTCACAGTGTTCCGCCGCCGCGTCAGTGACAATGTAAATTACATTGCTCTGTCAGAAGGGGAACAGAACCCTTCCGCCTTCCTTTGTGGCGAGACACAAATTCAAATTGTCTTGCAGTCCTGCTGATCCTCTGCCTCGAATACTTTTAGTCATAGACCCTGAACATGCATGCAGATGTTCTGACTGAAGTCTGACTGGTTTAGTCACATGCTTGTTTCAGATGTGTGACACTACTGCAGCAAAGAGATCTGCAGAACTGCTAGTCAACTGGTATTGTTTAAAAGGAAATAAATATGGCAGCCTATATATGCCTCTCTGTCCAGGTTCCCTTTAAAAATGTGTTGTGCAAATACGATAAGAAAACATTTACAGTACATGTTCTGTTGATTATTATTATTTTTTTTTTTTAAATGTGTGACTGTTGTACGGAGGTGGCAAAAGTTAGCTACATTTGAGGAAAAAATGGTAAAATAATTAAAATGAGGTGCTATTCCCCTATTGTTCATCATGTGGTATAATCCACGGCCACAGGTCCCTGTGGTAAAATGCAACTCTAAGCATGGTAATAAAGCATGTCATCTAGGCAGGATTATCTCCTTGGCTACACTGAGAAAGCTGAGAATATTACATTTATTTACATGGAATTTGTACTGAGCAACTGTTAAAATGTAACCAGCTGCACGATGTGATAGAATACTGCTTAGTTTAGATATCTCAATGCAGCAGCATAAATGGTTAGGCAAAAACTGTATGTTGCATACTGTGTTTACTGTCCCTCAGACCATTTTGAGCAACTCATAATCCCCAAAAGCTTGTCCACAATTGTGTGTTTACTAACAACGCAGGTTGCCGCATGTTTTACAGAAATGCATTGTGCCTGCGTTGCGGCTACTGTGATGCTGATCCCATTCTAGTACACTGAATAGGATCACACTGATCAGTGTACTGAAATGCATGCAGCAGTGCATGGCCAGGACTCAATGCCAACAGTGCTGACTATGCACTGTCTGAGGTCCTTGCGGATTGCACTAGTATTGCAAAAGCAGCAATGCATAAGTGTGTGCAGGCACTTACCTGGGTCACCTGTAATGTGTCTGGTCCTTCCCATTTGATGTACAGAGACCGCCTTCCTTCATGTTGGCTATCTCCCTTCTTGCATACGGCCTCACTCATTTCAGAATTACCCCAGGCTATAACCAATGTGAACAGGCTAACTGCAGTGATCCCATCATAGAAGTGCGCAGAGGATTTGCTTTTCTGCATACTCTGAATATATAACTGAACACACTATGCAAGTATGGTATGGTAGTGAAGGTCACTGGAATCCTTTACATGTGTTTCACTATTGAGCATATGATTTTCAGAGTTTGAGTAGTTACTCCATCCATTGAGCCCAGTTCAACTAACCCTCCCTCTTCATACCTAAGTAATGCTGCTATGAATGCTCTGAGCTTCTAATAGGAAAGGGCAGAATTCCAGAACAGTTAGTTAATAACACACAGAATATCTGTTATTACAGCTGCCCTCTTATAAATGTGGAATTAAACACATACTTAATTACCTTTGTCTTAAAGAGGTACCGTAGTGAAAATAATACAATTGTTTATCTTTTACAAAATGTATTTAGTCAGTGTTGGCCCATTGTAAAATCTTTTCTCTCCCTAATTTACATTGTGCGTTTACTGAGAGTGTGCGGAATGTATGTTTACTGAGAGTTCTACTGTATGCACAGAGGAAGCTATTGCTTGCAATGTCCGAAGTGCAAAGATGTGCCAAAAAGCAGCCAATTCTGCAAAGGTGTGGCCAAAAAGCAGCCAATTCAACACCATGGCCCATATGCAATAAACTTGTTCTCCTGAGATTTCTCTTAGGAAGTAATTTTTCATCTTCAGCACTTAGCAATTAAAAAGGTAGCTGAAAAAGTACTGTCAAAATTATTGTGGATATGTTCTTGCTTACTGGTGGTTTTAAGGTATTTTATTGACAAGGTTGAAATATGACCTAGGAGAAAACTCAGGGGAAAAAGTTAATTGCATATCATGTCTACAATCGATCCACTGATAAACCAAATTCTAACACAAGTTACCATTCTTGCAAATGTATTTGATCTGGTACAGCTTTATTGTTTATTGAAGTAAAGTACATTGGGCAATATCATAGCTGTATTTTGTCACTGGAAGCAATAATTGTGGTGACATTTGTATTTCTGCTTATACCGCTGACATTTTTACAATTTTCTATAGTGCAATGCTTTACAGATTAAATTAAATGTATGCAATCCTGAAGTCACCCCAAAAACCAAAGTTACCTCAGTAGTGCAAAGTCTCTGAATAGTCCAGAGGCTTCCTGGATCTTTCTCCAGCTCGCCTTTCCAGATTTCTGTTCTGGAGCCAGACGTGGACAAGTGCATCCACATTGAGCATATTCATGAGTACAGTCCGGGCCTGTCAAGTAGAACAAAGTTACTTATGCATGATCGCATACGAGTTTTGTTACCCGGAAAGGATCGGTACATGATCCCTCAGGCAACGTTGCATTTGCAGGGTCAAAGCTGTACAGACACTTTGCTAGCCTGTAGGCTAAAGATGTGTTCTGTTGCAATGGGGGGGGGGGGGGGAGGGGGTTGGGTCGAGGGCCGAGGGTTTGCAGGTGGGAATAACAATGGTCTTGGCCATCAATTGGCTGAATCGATCAGCCAGGTTAATTGCTGGCCATGGCATTAAGGGTGGGTGCATCGGGGATGCTTTATTCACAGTAGATCCTGGGCAGAGGCAATCATTATTGACCACCTCTGCCAATTTTTTCATTTAGTGTGTGTGGGAGGCTTAACTTAATTATTTAAATTTAACTCCCACCCCTTCTCCTCATCTGGTGGTCTCAGACTATGCTAGGGACATTAGTTTAGCTTATGACTGTAGTACAGATGGTAGATTGTAAGATTCTATAAAGGACAGTGTGTGGCATTACCATGGATTCTGCAAAAATAGTCACAGTAATATATATTGATATAGCGCTAACAGATATCTCCTATCAAACTTCCTTTTCTCTAGATCTACATTGTCTAGTTTCATAGACTTGTAGGGTAGCATTAGTTAAGATTAAAATGTACTTACTAGTAACTACAGTACTTGTATTTCTTATTTTCACAGACACAGAAGCTGATAGCAACATTTAATATTTCTGCAGGACTGAAGCATAGCTGCTTACGCTTTAATCATGGCGGATGCCGATGTCAAGTACCAGCCATGCAGTACCACAGATACTTGCGTAAGTATATATAGGTCTCATTTATAATCTTCTGTCTTGTTTTGCCAGTGTAGACTTCCTCAGTGGATCTTGCTGTAGAAAAAACAGGTGTTTTTTTTTTTTGTTCGTTGTACGTTTGTACTAAATGGGAATTATTTTTCTTTTGTACCAACCACACAATGTGTTTGTGCTTCTGGGGTATTTTTGTCATATGAAAAACAACGTTTTTAATTGGATAAAAATAAACAAGTTACTTTTTCATTACTGATCCAGTGGACACCACTATTCCATTCCTGATCCAGTGTATAACACATAAAAAACAACTAGGACATTCTCTTTGCACCTTTATCTAGGTTATAAAAGAAACACCTCTGTTTATGGGAATTATGATTTTATAATCGTTGAGTATGTTTTATAAGGTCACGCATACTCCGCATTCTAAAATCTATTTCTAGCGAGGCAGAGAGCTGTTTTGTAACCAGAGTTCTTTTGTTGAATCTTTGCCTCTCAGGCTGGGGAACAGGATGCATGGCCTCAGTAAAATATCTTGATAAGAGAAGAATACAGAAAATGGAAGTCTCCTGTGATCCTAATTTCCTGTGCTTTGCAGGAGACTATGCTTTGCCAACTCAAACCTGTACACTATGAAACAATGAAGTGAGGCTCTCCACCTGTGTAAAAATAACAAACACCCAACAATAGCCTTGATGTATGTTAGTATGTTATGTCTAGTGCTGTTTTGTAATATTACATATGTTGCAAACAGTAATAATACAATTTCACAGAATGGGGCAAATTTATCAAGAGAGGAGGAAAGAAAACTGGAGAAACTGTGGAGAAGTTGCCCATAGCAACCAATCAAGATAGTTAAGCCATTTACAGCTTATAGGTATGCTCTGGTGACTGTCAAAAGAAATAAGAATAATATGTGAAGCAAAAGGAAAAAAAATACATATGGAGCAATAGCTGGGGTCTCTGCATCTGACTTGATAAATCTGTCCCATTGTGTCTAATTTTAGTTTGTCCAATACATTTTGTAATCGGTGGTGTAGCTAAGGAGGGAGTACATACTAATTGATGTGGAGCACCGGAACTTGCCAAGGATAGCTACATTGCCATAGACATGCAGTGGTGTATCTGGGTAATATGCCTCCGGATACATAAATTGAGTAGCCATGGTAGATATTAGAATGAAGTAGCCATGTGCCTAAATATTAAATAGTTACATGCTTCCAGATAACAGACTCAAGTAGTCACATGCCTCCAGATCATTCATCAAGTAGTCACATATCACCCAATAAAAATGTGTACCTGAAGGGGAAAACCCCTTACCTTGGGAGGGGGAAGCCTCTGTAGCCTATAGAGGCTTCCCCCGTCCACCTCACCAGAGGGGATCCAGCACCGGGACCCCTGAAGATTCTGCTGACAAGGGTTTGCCGGTGGTGCATGCAGGCACACTAGCGGCTTTCCAATGGGCTCTGGCAGAAATAGTTGAGCCCCTCGGATCCGCTCTCCTGTACAGACGGTTCGCACCTGCACAGTAGAGCGGACTTGATCGGGCTAAGCTATTTCTGCAGGAGCCCGAGCAAGTAAGCTTCTAGTGTGCATTCATGCACTGCATATATACTATATATCAGTATTAGGTAGCCAGATATGCCCCTAGACATTTGATAGCAATAGCTGTCCCTCAATTAGCAGTATTAAAGGACATACCGGGTGAGGGCATTAAAACTATCTTTACTTAGCTGGGGCTTCTTCCAGCCTCTACAAGTCATTCTGTCCCTCCCTGCAGCTTCGGTTCTCTCCCGTCTCCCACTGTCAGCCTGTGAAGATCGCCAATCCCAGGATGGGTCGGGTCTTCTGTGCACACGTGGGCTTGCACTCGCGCTGCTCACAGATGTGCCCGTGTCGCCTCAAACGTACTGTACCTGCACAGAAGGCCCGACTCGTCCCCAGGTAAGTAAAGATAGTTTAGATAGTCCTGTGAGTCCACCATTTAGCAGTATTAGGTACACAGATTTGCCCCTCAAATGGTATTAGGTAGCTAAAAGTCTTCCTCTCCCCCCCCCCCCCAAAGAAAAAAAGTATTAGGGGGACACACCCACTAGTAATAGGTAGCCAGGTGTGCCCCCCAGTATTATGTAGCCAAAGGTGCCCCCAGTATTAGCTGACCAGAGGTGTCCCCCTAGTATAGGTAGTCAGATGTGCCCCCCCCCCCCCCGGTCAGGTAAACGGAGAGTGTTTCAGTATATTTTGCGAGAGTTGACCCCCAGTATAAAGGAACCCTGAGCAGTAACACTAAATTTGGACTTACCTGAGGCTACCTTGCGGTCTATGGGAGGCTGGAGGATGCCCCAGGTAAGTCAAAATTTCGGGTTTTTCGGTCTAAGGGCCCCGGTGCAGTTAAAACCTCTGCATCCTGTTGCAATCCACACAGTAGCCTTTCATTAGTTATTGCTTGTTAACTTTACTGCCTTGCTTTCAAATCACTTCTTTTGTATTATCAATGCATTTACTATATTATAGCTATAAAAAAATAGCTTGGTACATAAATATGGTGGAAATACACAGGGACCAGCAAAACCAAGACTACCTGCTAAAAAAAAACAACAACCAAAAAAACACACAGTGTAGGAGGGGGCACACAACAGACTCAGCTAACACTTCCCCTATTGTGTTTGAAGCAGAGAAATAAGAAAAGGGGATACATGGCACTGACTGCAAGCCAGATCAGGAGAGATTAAGGTGTTGGGGGCCCTGTGGTGCCTCTTAGTCTAATAGCAATCAGTGTGTGATGGCTGCGGTGGGAGGGATTGAGGGGCGCACTTTGGTGTCTCAGCCTTGGGTCCTTGTCCCGGCTCTGTTGGGAGGTCCTCCCTGTTCCATGTAGGCCTGAGATACACTGAGCACTTTCTAAGAGCTTTTCTGACCATCAGTGTTTTCTGAGTGTTTTTTAAAAAAAATGCTCCTGACATGCATTAAAATTGCTGCGATCTTGAATTTTTGAAAAATAGCGATCACAGCAATTTTACCATTTGCGATTTTAACACAATGTTAATGCAAGTCAATGGGAGCGTTTAAAAAAAAAAAAAAGATCAGAAAGCGCAGATGATCAGAAAAGCGCTCAGAAAGCGCTCACAGTGTGTCAAAAGCCTAAAACCGCTTTTACCCAGAGGCAGGGCCGGGCCAAGGCATAGGCTGGAGAGGCTCCAGCCTCAGGGCGCAGTGTAGGAAGGGGCGCACAATTCATTCAGCTGTCATTCCTAATTGTGTTTGAAGCAGAAAGAAATAAGAAAAGGGGATACATGGCAGTGACTGCAAGCCAGATAACTAGAAATTAAGGTGTTGGGGAGGTTGTGGGTACTGTGGCACCTCTTAGTCTAATAGCAATCAGTGTGTGATGGCTGGGGTGGGAGGGATGGGGGGGCGCACTTTGGTGTCTCAGCCTTGGGTGCTGGAGGACCTTGTCCCGCCTCTGCCCAGAGGCATGTATCCTACAAGGCCGCTGAAGGTGTTCTGTAATGTATAACTCCAAGATTTTAGCAGCAGATCTTTTTGAGTATTCTGGCATCAGAATGCCCTTACAATGGAGGGATAGTCTTCAACAATCTTTAAGGAGATAGTACTTGTCAAAGTTACATCCACATGCTCTAAAAGATCTGGATTTAAAATGTGGCTCTTTAAAGCGGGCCACCTTCCTCTATGGTCCACTTTGGATTCAAACACACAATTATTGAAGGCACTTGTGGCAGTGGACATGGTGCCTTATTGTTTTGCAAAAGCACTCCCTGGAAAGGCTTTATACAAAATTGTCAACCAGCTTTCTGTTTAGTTTGCACACTATTTTGGCAGGTGTACCTATGAATCAGCCGCTGGGAGACTTGGGCACAGGATAAAGCCGATATATGGCTTACCATGCTCCTGCACAAGTCCCGGCGGCGTTAATTACTATTTCCACTCCAGGTCAATGTGGATGGTGGAGAATGATGTAATTCAGCTTCCAGCTATCACTGGCGGCCAAATTACAGTATTTTAAAAGTAACTTCTGACAGCGCCGAAGTTACTCCACAGCACGCTTGTTTGGCAGTTGGACTGAGTAACTGCAGTTTAGGAAATGCTTTTGTAAATTAAGAAATAACTGAGAATCCCCCATAAGGCGTGCATACACACCTTTGATGAATGTCGCCCTATCAGGGATTGAGACCTGATTCCCTTGGGCGACATCGACAGGCCAGGCTGCACAGATATCATTCAGCTGTGTAGGTAGCGTGCCATCATGCAGTGGACGGGGTAGCGGGGTAGACAGTGGGATCAGCCATCACGGAGGTGGGTTGATGCGCCGGGTGGGTTGCTTCCAGGTTGGGGGTCGCAAGCCACTGTACACATGCCTGATTATCGGCTGAGGCAGTTATCGGCTGTCTCAGCCGACTTAAAGAGAATCCGTAACCAAGAATTTAACTTCATCCCAATCAGCTGATACCCCCTTTCCCATGAGAACTCTATTCCTTTTCTCAGACGGATCATCAGGGGGCTCTGTATGGCTGAGTTTGTCGTGAAACCACTCCCACAGTGTGATGTCAGCGCCTCACAGCTCTGAAGTCCTGACATCATACTGTGGGAGCCTTGTTGCATTGTGGGAAAAGCAGCTGTTTCCAACTGCCAAAAAAAGCAAGCAGCATCTCCTTCCAGTGACATCACCTGCCAGAAGTAAAAATGTCACCATGTGACCATGTGATAAATGTCAGAATGTAAATCGGGGAGAGAAAATTTTTTACAATGGGCAAACACTGACTAAATCATTTATGCATAATTATTGTAAAAATTAAGCACTTTTTATTACATTATTTTCACTAGAGTTCCTCTTTAAGGCTCGTACACATGCTTGACTATACACACACACACACACACACACACACGCACTTTAGAAAGTGGCTTCTTAGAGAAAATTCCAGATACATGTACTAATGTGTCCAAGTCAGAAGGTATAATTTAAAGAGAACATGAAGTGAACTAAAGCTTTAGGCCCCTTTCACTCTTTTACACTGCAGCGTTGCGTTACCCTGTTTTGCCGCAGGGTAACGATTTGCCAATGAAAGTCTATGGGGCCTTTCATACCTGTGCGGTGCAATGCGCTGCACCAGAAGTGACGTTTTTGCTGCATGGCTGACGCTAGAGCAACAGTGTGTTGGTAGCAAGTCATGTAAGTCTATGCGAAATAAGAGTTGTGCGGAAGTGTATTAACAAAATAAGCTTCTGCGCATGCGTGCCGTGAACGCAAATATGGTTTATATTATAAAGCTTCATCTTGCATATTGTGGATACAGTGACCCACTTTATTCTCTACTGAGGGTTTTTCCTAAATCATCCTGAGCCCTTGCAGGGATTTTCACTACCTTTTTTTAACGCAATGCCGCCCTAGAGCCTGATGATTCCAACCACTAGACATGAAATGTTGTCTATTGCAAGACTTTGCTGAATTATTTGCAATTACATATTGATTAATGTTGTTCTTAAAATTGTTGCATTATTTGCTAATGCACAATGGCATACTCCACCCCTTCTTCTCCTCTACTCTGGGAAATCTGGTGTTGTTTCTACTGGCATCGGAACAGAGTTAACAAACATTCTGCTGAGATGCATTTCCCAGCACTAAAAAATGTTGCCACCTATGACAAATTTCAGAATGTAAATCCAGTTGAGGAAAGATTTTACAATGTACAAACACTTACATTGTTTATAAAGTAAAATTGTAACACAGAAGCATTTTTTTTCATTACATTATTTTCAGTACAGTTCTCCTTTAAATACTTGAAGTTTGCCAAATAAAACTAAATTTCAATTCTTCTAAATATCTTCCTCCTTATGCTTGTTATGCTGCTCAGCCCAGCCAAGTAATTACTGACATTGGCACAGGAAGTTGGGATCACAAACCCAGCCAGCCAGGCAGAAAAAATTAATAAACCAAAAATGGTTGATGTGCAATGCAAATTATGATCTACTCAGGAACAAGAATTAGGACAACGAGAATATTTAACAGAAAAACGCATTTTAAACTAAAACTGTCTGGTTACTCTCCTGCATTAGCATGAACAAGATTTTAACAACCTAGATCAGGCATGTCAAACCGGTCCTACGAGGGCCGAGGTCCTCGCACATTTTTGACACAGCTCACATAAATTGATGGGTCTGAATCAGGAAAGGTGTGGTCCATCAGGTAGAACATGTTACTCTCTTTCTTGGTCCATCCTAAACACTGGCATGGATCTGGCCCTCCAGGCCTGGAGTTTGACACCTGTGACCTAGAAGGTCTGTGGTCAATTTCAAACTTGACTTTCTGTTCAGAAGGGACATCTTCTGATAACAATATCCTATTTCAAAGTAGTCCTCTACAAACTGATTACACAAAATTATGCTTCAGAAGACTGGCACAACTTTATTGTTTGAAGAAGCTTGTTGGCCACTTTCTCTTTCAGTCTGGAGTAGAAGCTATGGCTGGAGAAGAAAATGGCTTTGGCTAAAGAGTGTCTGTGGATTTACACAGCACTTTACCAGCCATTATTCTATGAATTTTTTTACAAGGCTGCAGCAGTGAAGCAGGTGGTTTTGGTGCATTGGCGCTCAGCACCGAGCGTTGAAACTAGGCACCCGATAGCAGGAGCCAGAATTACATCTTTCTTCGAGTTACGGTGACTTGGAGGGGGTAGCCAGGGATTTGAGCGGCAGCACCCTGCGCCCAGCTCACCGGCGCGATACATACTGTATACGTACTCATTGTCCTGTACAGGTCAGTAGACTGTATGTTCCCTGAAAAGGCCTTTTTTTATGTATTTCTTTTTTTTGTGTGAGAACTCCAGTTTCTCTGGTTTCAGTGGCAAGTGGATGGTGAGTAATGGTTTTGTATATGACTTTCTTACAACTTCTTGACAGACATGATTGCATTACAGAATATGCTGTATCCTGAAATAGCTTCCATTTCCAGAGCTTATATGTGAGTGTATCTGCTGGCTATGCTCATTGTGTCTATTGATAAAGATCCCAGGTACCTGAAGCTTGTCATTCTGTCATAGTCTTCATTAACAACATTGAGGTACCGATGTGCGTTACTGTGACGTCATTATCCTGTATTCAGCTTTGCCAAAATGAATGCATAATCTGGCTTGTTAAGGGGCTTCCTCGGGTTGATTTTTTTTTTTTTTTTGGAACGTTCCTCCCACCTCAAGTGAAATTCAACCTTTGTTTAATAAAAAAATCCGAAGACCTTTATCAGTAGTACAGAACTGGTTTTATGGATGTGTGGCTAAGCCAAGTAATTGCACTGTTTAATTCAGTAACATTTCACCTGGCTTTATTCACACCTTTTAATGATTCGAGTCAATGTCACTCTAGTCACATCTTACCCACCTACATTCTATGCATTCTCCCCTCCGCCTCTATTAAACTTCAGTCATCTACTACAGGGCTTTTCAACCTGTTCACTCACTGTACCACTTTTATCACCTGAAAATTTTCAAGTACCACCAGTGTGCCTGCGCAATAGATATGACCTGATCAGACTTGTGTGTTTCCATCGGAGCCCGAGCAGAGAGCCACTACTGCATGTGCACTGACACAAACAAAGAAGATCTTTGAGGGGTTCCAGCGCTGGATCTCCTCTACTGAAGAGGAAGGGGGAAGCCTCTTTGGGATCTAGAGGCTTCCTCCTCCCGGGGCACTTTTTTCTTACAGGTACACTTTAAGAAAAGGGGGAGGGGGGATAGCAGGAGGCATTGGTGAGGAAAAGGATTAAAATCAGATTGCAAGCCTACAGATTGCCATTATTAGCAGTCAGTAGGTAGATTGCCAATATAGGTAGCATATCCAGTCCCCCCCCCCCCACTTCAATACAGGTAGCCTCCCCCACCACCAGAGAGCTGGGCAGTGACTCACCACAAAGTTCGGTTCCCCCTTGCTTGCTCCTCACTGTGCTGTCCTTTGTAATAGTTCAGACCTCAAATCGGTGGTAACCCAGGCTCAGTGAAGAGACAGCCAGGCGAACGGTGCACAGTGATGGCGGGGCTGCGAGGGGTAGCCGAACTTTGTGGAGGCAGGACGGGACCAGGACAAGCGTCAGGTGGGCAATTAAGTAGCAGGTGAACTTGAAATGTACCACCTGGCCAACAGCAAAGTACCACTGGTGGTACGCGTACCACAGGTTGAAAAGCCCTGATCTACTACACCCACAACCATCACCCGCTATCCTTGCCCACCCACTTATCCTAAAATTCCAAATATCAGCCTGCCCTACTAGTTCTCACTATCTGACATGTGCAGTGACCATGGGCATATTTACTAGTCCTTCATTATTACAAGTGTTTCAAAGAACAAGATTGCCACAGAAATGGCTGATTTGACATGATTATGATTTATCTCCCCCCTTCCTTCCCAATTTTGTGAATGTGTTAATTGCATAATAATGCTTCTCTTGTTGAAAGCAGAAAGAGGAGCTCACTGGCCAGACAGGTGAGAACGCTCTGCTGTGTGCACTGTGCAACAAATTGGGAGGGGGGGGGAGGAGTGCAACAATAGCTTGGGCTGCACCCCACCCCTCTAGTGACTCACGTTCACAGAGAAGACACTTGGAGGCTGGATTTGGGGCCCTGGGCAATTGTCAGTTTGCCCTATGAAAGTACCAGCTCTGCCTCTGTTACTGAAAAAAAAAACCCTAAAATGTCAGAAGCTACATTTTATATACGTTAAAGAACAATTCAAAGCATTCCCTAGCATTCTCATGTGTAAAAAAATGTTTTTCATTGCAGAGAGCAGTACAATCACAGAAACCTCTACTTCCTCTTAATCAGTCATCAGTCACTATGGGCTTTTTTCACACCAAAAAGTGCTAGCGATTGCGATTTTGGATTTCAAACTTTTTACAGCACTTTTGCTTTTCTTGACTTCTGCAGAATACCAATCGCTTCAAAAATGCTACAGGCAGTGCTTTTACGATTTTTACAAAATCAAACCACTTCAGTGTGAAAAACCCATAGGAATACATTATCCAAGTTCTTTCAAAACGCTGGCAACTAGAAAATGCAAATTCAAACAGGCACTAAGGCCCAGTGCACACCAAAACTGCTAGCAGATCCTCAAAACGCTAGAGGTTTTTGGAGCAGATTTCAGAGCGATTTTAGGCATGTTTAGAGATGTTTTCTAAACATGCCTAGCGTTTTTTGGAGCGTTTTTTGTAGCAGATTACAAATATTGTTACAGTAAAAGCTGTTACTGAACAGCTTCTGTAACAAAAATGCCTGGAAAACCGCTCTGATCTAGTGTTTTCCAGAGTGGTTTGAGCTTCTCCTATACTTTACATTGAGGCAGAAACGCTTCTGCAAACCGCAAAAGTGCTGCAGGACCCACGTTTGCGGTTTGCTGAAAAACTCAAACCGCTGGTGTTCACCATCCCATTGAAATACATTAGCCAAGCGTTTTCACAGGCAGAAGCGGTTTGGAAAACTCTTGAAAAACCGCTCGGTGTGCACCAGGCCATACTCCTGAATGTGCAATTATTGTTTATTTGGGAGGGAATGATTTACATTTTAATCAGTGTTAAATAGAGATGGCCTGAACCTTTGCAAACGTTCGTGAACTTCCGCGAACCGCAATAGACTTCAATGGGGAGGCAAACTTTGAAAACTAGAAACATTTATGCTGGCCACAAAAGTGATGGAAAAGATGTTTCAAGGGGTCTAACATCTGAGTTTTTGAATGGGGGAGTGGGATAGATGCCAAAAGTCCCAAAAAATAAGACATCCGCTTCTCATTGCGTAAAATCCTTATTTAATATGGGTCTAGCCCCTAATAAAAGCAAATGCGTACCATGTACAATAAAATCAAAGGCTCCTGGATACACACGCTTTTTCCTACCTGACACGGAGGACAGAACTACCAGCGCTATGGCGTGGATACTTGGATGCTGGGTAACCGGATATGTGAATTGAGCCTTTGATTTTATTGTACATGGTACGCATATGCTTTTATTAGGGGCCAGACCCATATTAAATAAGGATTTTACGCAATGAGAAGCAGATGTCTTATGCTTTATCCTAGCCACCTGTTGCAGTGATTTTACTTTTGCCTGAATACAAAGCAGAGATTTGGTGAGCAGGGGATTGAGGGGGGGGGGGGGGGGAGTGTGACCCCCGTTCCTGCATGCGGTGGCTTTTCCCAGAGCACAGTGTGTTGTGTTGACACAGGGTGTACGAGTGTTTAAGGATTACCCGCTATGTGCCTGCTCTCTTTTTGACACAGGTTTTAAATGCTGCACAGGAGTTAACTCCAGAAGCGCTGCTGTGAACGTTACATCTTTCTGGGAGGATAACTGTTTGGTTTTACTCTATTTGGCAGCTAGCTGCATATTGGAAGTACTTTACAGGAGGTGGTGAGCGCTGTGTCGCTTTTTGAATTAGGTTGCAGTGACTGGGTGACTGGTATTACAAATGTGCAGCTGACACACACACACACACACACACACACACACACACACACACACACACACACACACACACACACACACACACACACACACACACACACACACACACACACACACACACCCCTATACCTACGTGAGCGCACGCATTGTTAATACCACCAGTCATTTCAGGTGCAATGACTGGTGGTATTAACAATGCGTGCGCTCACGTAGGTATAGGTAGGTAGGTGCACTGAACAGTGAACTGGTGCAGTGATTGGGATTACAAATGTGCAGCTGCCTGTCACACACAGAGGTAGTCACTGAATGTGCTGGGCCTGGCAGTGGCACAGTAGGAATTAAGGTGCCAAAGGCCAGCTGCAACTGACTGACAGGGCTGTATATAATGCAAGTGGGCAACAAAAAAAACAAAAAAAAAAAAGATCACAAGAACAACATTAGCTCTCAAAAGAGCTGTTGAGGGGTGATTGTTTAGCAATAAGAATCAGCAAGGAGCAAGCGAACAAGCCTACAAGAGCCTAACTAAGCTTTCCCTATGTGAGTCTGCAGCAGCTCTCCCTTCTCTAATTACTGCAGGCACACGAGTGAGTCCAATGCCTGACGCTGCCTGCCTTTTATAAGGGGGGAGTGGCTCCAGGAGGGAGTGTAGCCTGATTGGCTACAATGTGCCTGCTGACTGTGATGTAGAGGGTCAAAGTTGACCCTAATGGTGCACTATGGGGGAAAACCAAACGTCCGCAAAAGTTTGCGGTTCTCCACGATCGCGAACCACGGAAGTTCGCCGGGAACAGTTTGGGCCATCTCTAGTGTTAAATTTATTTATTTTTTCATGATTTTGAAAGCCATGTTTCATCCTGCTGTACATTGAAACTGTTCTTTTGTACACACTAGTGCAATTGTTCTACTTCCTAACAATTTTATGGACTTTGTTCATCTTTTGTATTCACTTTAAAGAAGAACTATATGAGGAGTGGATATATATATATATATATATATATATATATATATATATATATATATATATATATATATATATATATATATATATATATATATATATATATATATATATATATATATATATATACATTTTTTTTTTTTTAATTATTTTAACAATAAGAAAAGAAGAGATAAACAAAAGAGAGGGCAGAAATATTTGTCCTGTCAGTGTGGCACGCAGAGGTAGGGAGTTTTTCATTTTATTGCCTTAGTTGAAGACACTAAAGTTTATCTAGATAACTTAGGGCCCTGTTTCACAATGAAAATTGCAGTAAAATCAGTGTTATTTTTCCACAGTTCCATTTGTGATTCTCATTCAGGGAGCGATTTTCTGTAAACTTTTTCTGCAATTTTCAGTTTGAAATGACTGGTTTTCACACCGTTATTTTCTGCTATATATCTGCTCTCCACTAGGCCAGTGATCTGCAAACTTGGCTCTCCAGCTGTTAAGGAACTACATGTCCCACAATGCATTGCAGGAGTCTGGCAGCCACAGTCATGATTCATAAAGACAAATGCATTGTGGGACTTGTAGTTCCTTAAATGGAACCAGAGAGGAACCCAAGGTGAAAAAATGAAAAAGATTCTATACATACCTGAGGCTTCCTCCAGCCCCATACGCCCGGATCGCTCCCACGCCGCAATCCACTGTTACCTGCATCTAGGAGAACGGCATCGGAGCCGCGCTACGCAGGAGTAGTGTGCCCTCTACGTATCTCTACATACACTGCTGCAGAGATACACAAAGAGTGCACCTCTGCTATGCTTAGACTGGCTCCGACTGACGGCAGAGCGGGGAGACGGTTCTCGTAGCTGCGGGAAGAGGAGGATGGCGGCGTGGGATCGATCAGCGCGTATGGGGCTGGAGGAAGCTCCAGGTATGTATAAAATCTTTATTTTTTTCAGCTATGGTTCCCTTTAACAGCTGGAGAGCCAAGTTTACATATCGCTGCACTAGGCTACTATACCAGAGCTGTGTGGCTGGATAGTGTAATGGTTAAGGACTCTGCCTCTGACACAGGAGACCAGGGTTTGAATCTCGGCTCTGCCTGTTCAGTAAGCCAGCACCTATTCAGTAGGAGACCTTAGGCAAGTCTCCCTAACACTGCTACTGCCTATAGAGCGCGTCCTAGTGGCTGCAGCTCTTGCGCTTTGAGTCCGCCAGGAGAAAAGTGTTTGTCTTTTTTTGTCTTTGTGGCTGATCCTGGGTCTGATCGTGTTTTCTATTAGATTATGCTGCTGATATTTAAGGCTTGATATCTCAGCACTCGTACCTCCTACACAATCCAAATTTTGAGGGTAGGGATCACAAAATAGCTTTGTATACACTATTTTGTGAACCGTGGGGGCTGCAGTCTGGCACAGAGGTAGTTGGTGGGGTCCCCTCCCTTTCCTCCCCTCAAAATTTGGTGTGTAGGAGTTAGGGTTGCCAGGTCGGCTGATGGAGAAAACCGGACAGGGGGTGGACTTAGGGGCGGAGTCAGAAGCACACTTTTATGTAGAGTGGGGCTAAGCAATGGGCTTTTTAAAAAATGTTTTTTACAGTATTTATATCACACTGACATCTTCTGCAGCATATTACAGAGTACATAGCCATGTCACTAACTGTCCTCACCAGTACATGCACATAAGAGACCACTTTTCACCAGTAAATGCACATAATAAGAGACCGCTTTTCACCAGTAAATGCACATAATAAGAGACAGCTTTTCACCAGTAAATGCACATAAGAGACAGCTTTTCACCACTAAATGCACATAAGAGACATCTTTTCACCACTAAATGCACATAAGAGACATCTTTTCACCACTAAAGGCACATAAGAGACATCTTTTCACCACTAAATGCACATAAGAGACATCTTTTCACCACTAAATGCACATAAGAGACAGCTTTTCACCACTAAATGCACATAAGAGACAGCTTTTCACCAGTAAATGCACATAAGAGACAGCTTTTCACCAGTAAATGCACATAATAAGAGACAGCTTTTCACCAGTAACTGCACATAATGACAAACAGCCAGTTGTCCCCAGTATATGTAGCCAGGGATATATGTGCCCAGTATATGTAGCCAGAGGTATATGTCCCCAGTATATGTAGGCAGGGGAATATGTCCCCAGTATATATAGCCAGCGGTATATGGGCTCAGTATATGTAGCCAGGGTGTATATGGGCCCAGTATATGTAGCCAGGGTGTATATGGGCCCAGTATATGTAGCCAGGGTGTATATGGGCCCAGTATATTTAGCCAGGGTGTATATGGGCCCAGTATATGTAGCCAGGGTGTATATGGACCCAGTATATGTAGCCAGGGTGTATATGGGCCCAGTATATGTAGCCAGGGTGTATATGGGCCCAGTATATGTAGCCAGGGTGTATATGGGCCCAGTATATGTAGCCAGGGTGTATATGGGCCCAGTATATGTAGCCAGGGTGTATATGGGCCCAGTATATGTAGCCAGGGTGTATATGGGCCCTGTATATGTAGCCAGGGTGTATATGGGCCCAGTATATGTAGCCAGGGTGTATATGGGCCCAGTATATGTAGCCAGGGTGTATATGGGCCCAGTATATGTAGCCAGGGTGTATATGGGCCCAGTATATGTAGCCAGGGTGTATATGGGCCCAGTATATGTAGCCAGGGTGTATATGGGCCCAGTATATGTAGCCAGGGTGTATATGGGCCCAGTATATGTAGCCAGGGTGTATATGGGCCCAGTATATGTAGCCAGGGTGTATATGGGCCCAATATATGTAGCCAGGGTGTATATGGGCCCAGTATATGTAGCCAGGGTGTATATGGGCCCAGTATATGTAGCCAGGGTGTATATGGGCCCAGTATATGTAGCCAGGGTGTATATGGGCCCAGTATATGTAGGCAGGTGTGTCCCCCCCCCCCCCCCCCCCCAGGAGGGAAGCAGTCAGCGCAGAGAAGAGGGAGAGCGGTGAAGAAGGGGGCCATCTCCCCCCCTTCGCTCACCTTAGGGTCCTCTCCCTCCCTCGCTGTCTCCTCCGATCGGTGTGTGCGGTGGCTGGCAGAGGGGCGGAACTTACCTTCCGTGTCTCCTCCGTCTGGTGACTGGTCTCGTCGCAGGCGCCGCGCGGGATGAGTTGCCACTACTCTGGTCTGATGCAGACCAGAGCAGCGGCTGCGGCACCAGAACTTCCGGCCGGCGCATGGAGCGACACGGAAGGTAAGTCCCGCCCGCTGCCAAGCGCCACCGCCAGTCAGCCACGCACAGATCGGAGGAGACAGCGAGGGACGGAAAGCATCTAAGGTGAGAGAAGGGGGGGAGATGGCCCCCTTCTCCGCCGCTGCCCACCGCTTTCCCTCCACTGCGCTGCTCTCCTCCTGCTACAGGCGGCTGTCAATACTGACAGCCGCCGGAAAAGGCATAAAACCGGACATCTTAATTGTCCGGTTTAGCATGCCTTTTTGCACCGGACACAGCGGCCAAAAACCGGACTGTCCGGTCTAAAACCGGACACCTGGCAACCCTAGTAGGATATCATCACCCACAAGCCAGTGCATCCAAGGAATATGCTGAATATTAATCAGCCTAGGATAAATGTCACTGAACCGGAGGAATTTCATCTTTTCAGCTTGATTTCCATTGGCCGCAGGACTTTTACCCCTGTGAGGACCAGGTTTTCTCCAACAAACCTTGCCATCAGCTTCACACTGGTGGTGAGTACACTTCCACCTTAGAGTTCCTCTTTAACTACTTTGTCCATGACTACAGTATATCTGTATCCTCTGCAGTGGTGCTCATCCGGATTCCCGGAATACCCGGATATCCGAACGGTTTTCTGGTATCCGGATTAGGATACGGATTTTGGATAGCTGGCTAAATCCGGAATGCACTATCCGAGCGAATCTGGATACATATTAGGTATCTGGAAAGCAGTTCGGAAACCCGGTTCCGGATAGCGTGACCACGCTCCCACCTGAAGCCCTAGCAACCAATTAGAGGGAAACCCTGGCCAGCCCCTCCTGTATATAAGGCGGGCACCATGAGGAGAATCTTGTCCTTGCTTGTGACTGCTCACTGAGAGACATCTCCAGTGCTGTTTTGCTAAGCAAGTGCTGTATATTACTGTGCTAAACCTAGCGTTTTTGCTCTTGAACACCTGTACTACACCAGTATTTTATTGTTTTTTAGTTAGCCAGCTTGTATTTTGATTTTAGTCAGTGTGACAGTCAGACTCAGTGCTGCAGCTGCTAGGCTAGGTTAGGGCCTGCTGTGTGCACCGGCTAGGCCTGCTGCCAGCCTTCGCTACAGTATAGCTTGTATTGTAAGTTATTAGGGATTAGATTACTCTACTACTAGTCTTATCGTGTAGTTAGTTGTTAGAGAGAGTACTACTACTGTGTTAGCTTCATTTACTACAGATAGTTACTGCAGTTTGTGTGTGTGACAGATAGACAGTTAGTATGTGCTCCTGTCACTCCGTCAGTTGAAGTTCTACTAGTACTACTACAACTAGTCTACTACCACCAGTTATATATAGTTAATTTGTATTGAGTTAGCTTACTTTAATTGCAGTGCTGTTACAATGTGACAGACAGACAGTTAGTGTGTCAGTGCCTGCTACTCTGCTGTCACTCTGTTAGTTGAAGTTCTACTACTATCTACTACTACTAGTGTGTACTACTACCAGTTATATACAGCAAATTTGTACTTAGTTAGCTTAATTCAATTGCAGTGCTGTTACAGTGTGTGACAGATAGACAGACAGTTAGTGTGTCAGTGTGTGCTACTCTGCTGTCACTCCGTTTGTTGAAGTTCTACTACTATCTACTACTACTATACTACTACTATCTACTACTACTACAGCCACTACAATAGCTGCATCTACCTACTCCTCCTGCTGCTGTTGTCTGTGTTTCCCACCGCCAGTGTCCACACAGAACTATATCTTCTGCTGCCAGTCTGCCACTGTCACCAGTTTTTACACCACTACAGTAGCTGTATTTTGTTGACAAAAAAAACCCCTTTCATTTGTTTGAGATGTCTAAGCTGAAAACTGTGATGTCCCAGTTGTGCATTGGACACAATGTGGGCTGAACCACCGCTGTCTGGAACCTCCTGATGTTAATTTACAGCCATTTTTTTTTTTTAGTATTATACCTCCCTACATAAACAATAGCTGTTTTTCTTTAAAAAAAACATGATGCTTCATGCATCATTTACTATAAAAGACGTTTTGGAAGCAATTTAAAGGCCACTTCCGGTTTTTAATCCGGATTCCGTATTTCCCGGGTTAATGGGTTTGGATATCCGGATCGATTCGGATTGCTGAACAGTTCGATTCTGATATCCGGATTTGTCCAGATTTTTTTGCTATCCGGATCTGGAACAATCCGGATATCAAAAAGAGGTATCCGAGCACCACTGGTCCTCTGTGACTTCATCCAAGCCACGAGGACGTAGATATACAATTTATATGTTTAGAACAGCTATGCACCCCCAGCACTTTCAGCTGTAACACTAATTGGTGTAAGGGAAAATATATTCCCTTAGCCAATTAGTGACACCCCCACAGATGATCGATCACTGCAGTAGCCAACAGCAGTGATCGTTCATCTCTCCCTATTCTGCAAAGATCCTGTAAAAATTGTCTCACCTCTGCTTATTCCTGTGATGATCCTGCAGCCGCAGCCAAGTAAAGGGGTCACATCTGGCTATCGATAGGTAGGAGGGGGGAGGGGCAGGACATCGTGGGGGAACTTAATTTCACTGGGGGTATGTCTGCACACTCAGACTGGGGGGATGGTTATAATACAGGGGCACATCTGGTGATTGGGAGGCTAATACTGGGAGCACATCTGGCTATAATGGGGGACCTACCTAATACTCTAGGAATGTCTGCTATCTATACTGGGGGCAGGCAGAATGGGGCGGAGGGTGATATCCCACTCTGCCAAGGGAGCATACAGGGATGCCACTACACTTTCAGGGAAAACTTTTTGGGAGGGGGGGGGGGTTACCACGGCTCAAATGGGAAAATGTTATGGAGCTGTACTATGTAGCTAGGTTACACTTCTCCTCGGCTGTAAACGGTTTACTTTACACTGCTGAGGCAGAGAGGGAGAGTGGATCAGGCACACAGCTGCAGCTAATAATTATTTACACACTATTTGAAGCTGTATTTCTGCTTTCTATCATTCTGAACCCATTTTACTCAAAGTATTAGAGCCATTGAGAACTATTTCTGTATGCTGAATGTGCTGGACACAGCCCTCCATAGTAATGCACACAGTGAGAACTCTTCTCTGTCATTTTTTTCTTCACACAAATGAAAAGATGAAAAAAAGCATTTAAGTTGCTATTTGCTAGTAATAACTGGAAATACATGTGGCTTTTAGAATTTGAACTAACTTTGATAGTTGTCATTTAAGAAGGAATCCGTGAATGGTCACTAATATACATGCTTTAAAATAAGGGAATATGTGAAGCATCAACTCTTAAGTGAAAGAGAGGAAAACTAAAAACAAAAAGACTGAAATGGCATGTTGTGTATACAGTATAGGCTTCCTGCACAGACTCCACAGGTGTTTTATAGTAGAAAAGGGGAGTGGAGGGGGGGGGGGGAAGCAACATAATTTTATTGAAACCTTTCCTGGCGTAATCTATTTTACGCTGCAGTAATGAGGAAGCAAACTCTTGTAATGCTCATACAGGTTGCACCTAACGTTTCATAAACTGTTAAATGTACGATATGAAGGGAATTAAGTATTTACCTAAATATTTAAAGTTTTTGATTGAACAGGAGAGTGCAGTATGCCATTATCTTTCAAACAGACAAGTCATGTTGGTGTTAACGTGCTTATCTCTTCCTGGGAGAGGTGAGGAGTCTACAGAACAGTACAGGTGACCACACTCACCTTTGCCTTACTGCTGTCAGTGTTGAATAACACCTTATACAACCATTTTCTGTCAGATGTACAACAAGCTTATCTTACCTGGGAGAACATGATGGCAAATATGCTTAAGGTGTCATAAAAACTGTAAATTGAAGTGTTTTTTTTCCAGACTGCAATCATGTAACACTAGACCTCCTATATTCTGTTTAGTCATATTTATTTGGTGAAAATTTTACTTTGAAAGCCTGAAATAACATGCGCTGATTTTTTTTTTTATTTTTTTTTAGAAAAAGTGCACACAGGATTGTCTATTTTATCGCAGCAGAAAAAGATTAAAAAGCAATTTACAATCTAAATTGTATTTTATCGATTTATTTATTTATTTTTCCCCCACCTGAACAATATTATTTTTATTTTATACCATTATAAATTCACTGGGAAGGTTGAAGAGAAGCCCACATTTTTAGTGGAGAAGGACTGCAAAAACACTCACTACTAAATGTATTGTATATGACAGTTCCTCCTTAAAACAGTAGTAGGTATGTAGACATCATCACTATGATTACAAATGCCAAAACCACATATTCATATATTGGGGCCCTCACACCATGCTGGAGTGACAGTGTATCTGTATAATGTGGATACACTGTCCACTCCAGCTGTCCTTCCACTGCACTGCAGTTGTGCATGTGGGATTTGTGCATTATGGACCATACAAGCCTGGCAGAATTGAGAGACCGGAACGGTTCTACAGTATATGGTTAATTCCCAAAATCTTTGTTGGGTCTGCTCTGGGAAATGACCTGAAATCGGACCTAGGAGTAAATTCACTAAAGTATGTTAAGCTTCACATACGTACATTCTGCACATAAAGCTTAATGGTTTGACACAACCTTGTGCACCTTAGACAAAGGCGTTGTGAGTATGTGTCACGCTAATTTTGTCTTGCATGCTATGAAGGTCATGTAGGGAAAAAGCTGTATCCAGCAGTACGCGTGTGAAGCAAAGCCTACAACTGTAAACGTGTGTTATCCAGTACTACACAGCATGCTTTGCATTATTCCAGACTATTTCACCGCACTGTGCGAGTAACATGTCGATGTGACCAGCCCAATAAATTACAATCACATCATGTTTGATATGTAATTATACTAACCGAGGGTTGCAAATATCCACGGACCTGAAAGCACCTTGGGTGGCGGTTTAGTGTGTGCAGCGGCTGTGGTGAATGTTCTAAGCATGCACTGCTTTTGAGGATCGTGGGTTTCCTGGTATTGCCTGACACAACATGTCAGTGTAAAAGTAGCCTTGTAGGAGGCAATGATGGGCTCTACTATGACACGATGACAGAAGACACCACTATAGAAGGGGACAAGAATGGAGGCGGCAGTATAAGGACACAAGGGTATAAAACATGCCCTCTCCCTGAGCACACCCATAGTGTATACCCTGGTTAAAAAACATGTAAAAGTTCAGCATGTGTGCATTGGAGCTCAAGACAATAGCAAACCAATGACAGTAACAGTATGTGTTCCCTTGTATTCTAATTTTGCTAATGATCCATCTCAAAAACAAACGCAATTGTGCTGTGAGAAACAATTGCATGAAAATTGCACCGACGCACATAAAAAGATGAAATAAAAAAATTGCATTGCAGTGTTTTTACGATCGCAATTTTTAGAGGACAAGTGAACTTATTGTTTTCAAATCACTTACAGTGGAGCAGTGCGTTGCGTCAGACAATATAATCACATTGCTAACGTGATGCAATTATATTGTAATGATACATTCACACAGGCGCATTAGCAGTGTGGTGGAATCCGTCATTATAATATGGTGCATGCAGTTGTAGTGAAGAATGTACTGTATGCTTCACTGCATATATTGCACTGCATCTATAACATGCAATGCAACTTTTCCCCTCCATGTGTTGTAGGCAGCATCTGCAATACAAGGCCCCACTGTGAACGTAATCTCAGAGATAGCAGGCAAAAGGGTTAATAAATAAAAAACAAAGGAAAATGGGGATGGTACACACACAAGCTAATATTCATTGCCAATCGATGAGAGAACTGATCAAAATGATCAGGTTGTCCATTGATTTAGTAATTTCCTATCAAATGTGTTGGTAAATATAGATCAGTGTTGTAATCACACATGTTCAAACTTATTTAGAGCAAGTGAAAATCTATTACACACCTCAGGGGGGAAATCAGTCAGAGTGATCTATTTGCCAAACGTATTGGCTTGTGTACTGGCATTGGAAGTCACCATATCAAATTTAGTGATGTCGCGAACCTCCTATTTTCGGTTCGCGAACTTCCGCGGAAGGTTCGGTTCGCGGGAAAGTTTGCGAACCGCAATAGACTTCAATGGGGAGGCGAACTTTGAAAAATAGAACAAATTATGCTGGCCACAAAAGTGATGGAAAACATGTTTCAAGGGGTCTAACACCTGGAGGGGGGCATGGCGGAGTGTGATACATGCACAAAGTCACGGGGAAAAATCTGGATTTGACGCAAAGCAGCGTTTTAAGGGCCGAAATCACATTGAAAGCACTTTAGGCCTGCAATTTAGCATTCAAACATCTTGCATGTGTATACATCAATCAGGGAGTGTAATTAGAGCACTGATTCACATTGACACACCAAATTCACTGTGTAACGCACCGCAAACAGCTGTTTGCATAGTGACGGCCGTGCTGGACTGGTGCACACCATGGCGAGAGTGTAGGCTGTGACGGTTTTCAAGCCCATATGGTCGCCGGGCTGTGGTAGCTCAATGATAGAACAGTGACTGTCCAGCTGATCAAATTTGGTCTGACCACAATGAAGCAACGACCTTATCTTTTGTGTGCCACCCCCACCCGAGACACTCAAATAGCCGGCGGTCATTGCTTCATTGTGATACGCAAGCCCCTTCACCACGGCAAGGTAATGATCACGAAGGGGGGTGGGCACATGTACATGCCTTTTCGTTTTGTTGTTGCAGCCGCAGTGCAGCCAGAAAAATTAGGCAGGCATGTACACGCACCAGAAAAATTAGTACAGCGAAATTCAGGAATCCGCGGACCCTGTTGGTGGTGGCGGAGAAGGCAGTCAAGCGGCCTGCAGGCAGAGATGCTGTGTGTGGGGACTGACTTAGTCTTCGGTCGTGCAGTAGCCCTCCAGGATCCATGCCTCATTCATTTTGATAAAGGTCAGGTACTGAACACTGTCGTGACTTAGGCGACTTCTCTTCTCAGTGACAATGCCTCCAGCTGCACTGAAGGTCCTTTCTGACAGGACGCTTGCGGCAGGGCAAGAGAGAAGTTGGATGGCAAATTGGGACAGCTCTGGCCACAGATCAAGCCTGCGCAACCAGTAGTCCAAGGGTTTATCGTCGCTGCTCGCAGTGTCTACATCCACACTCAAGGCCAGGTAGTCGGCTACCTGCCGGTCCAGGCATTTGTGCAGGGTGGATCTGGAAGGACTATGGCGAGGTGTTGGATTAAAGAATGTCTGCATGTCCGACATCACCCTGAGATCCCTGGAGCGTCTTGTCCTTGCCTGCGTGGACTTGGGAGGAGGAGGATTACTGCCAGTGGTACCTTGATTGCGTTGTGCTGTCACATCACCCTTAAACGCATTGTAAAGCATCATTGACAGCTTGTTCTGCAAGTGCTGCATCCTTTCCGCCTTGTGTTGAGTTGGTAACAGGTCCGCCACTTTGTGCCTGTACCGAGGGGCTAGTAGCGTGGCCACCCAGTACAGGTCATTCGCCTTGAGTTTTTTGATTGGGGGGTCCCTCAACAGGCTGGACAACATGAAAGAGGCCATCTGCACAAAGCTAGATGCAGACGTACTCTCCATCTCCTCTTGCTCTTCCTCAGTGACGACACGCAACTCCTCTTCCTCCCCCCCCACCCACGAACAATACCACGGGAACGTGGAGCAGCAGAAGCCCCCTGTGACGGCTGCTGCGGTTGTTCTTCTTCCGCCGCCTCTTCCTCCTCCACAGAAACACCTTCCTCATCATCATCATCCGAGTCTGACTCCTCTCCTTCCCCACACGACTCCTCTACTTCCTCCGCCTCCCTCTGTGCTGCCGCAGGTGTTGAGGAAACATCTGGTTCGGATGAAACCTGCTCCCACGACTCCTACCGTAACTGTTCTCGTTCACGCTCCTCCACAGCTGTATCCACCACTCTATGCATGGCACGCTCCAGGAAGTAAGCGTAGAGGATCAAGTCGCTGATGGTGCCCTCAGCGCGACTCACCAGTTTGGTCACCTCCTCATAGGGCTGCATGGTCCTGCATGCATTTCACATCAGTGTCCAGTTGTTGGGCCACAACATCCCCATCTTCCCAGATTGTGTCCTTCTACTGTAATTATACAGGTACTGGGTGACGGCTTTCTCCTGGTCTAGCGGGCGAGAGAACATGAGCAGGGAGGAATTCCAGCGAGTCGGGCTATCGCAAATCAGGCGTCTCACCGGCAAGTTGTTTCTACGCTGAATGTCCGAAAAGCGTGCCTTGGCCGTATAAGACCGCCTGAAATGCCCACACAACTTCCTGGCCGGCTTCAGGACGTCCTCTAAGCCTGGGTACTTGGACACAAATCTTTGCACGACCAGATTCAGCACATGTGCCATGCAGGGTCCGTGTCAGCTTTCCTAAATTCAATGCGGAAATGAGATTGCTGCCGTTGTCACACACCACGTTGCCGATCTCCAGCTTGTACGGGGTCAGCCATTGCTCCACCTGTTTAAGAGCAGCCAGGAGAGCTGCTCCAGTGTGACTCTCCGCTTTGAGGCAAGACATGTCTAAGATGGTGTGACACTGTCGTACCTGGCATGCATCATAGGCCCTGGGGTGCGGGAGCTGTGTAGCTGGAGCGGAGATCGCGGCACCAGCCAAGGAGGAGGAGGAGGATGGCGACAGCGAAGAGGATGTAGCAGGCGTAGAGGAGGTGGCAGGAGGACTGCCTGCAAGCCGTGGAGGTTTCACAAGTTGGTCCGCTGCGCAGCCACGTACTCCCTGCTTGCTGCCATCGGTCACCAGGTTGACCCAATGGGCTGGGTAAGTAATGTAGCGGCCCTGCCCGTGCTTGGAAGACCAGGCATCCGTGGTCAGGTGGACCCTTGACCCAACGCTATTTGCAGTAGATGACACCACTTTCCTCTCAACTGCACGGTACAGTTTGGGTATGGCCTTTTGTGAAAAGTAATTGCGGCCTGGTATCTTCCACTGCGGTGTCCCAGGGGCCACAAATTTACGGAAAGCCTCTGACTCCACCAGCTTGTATGGTAATAGCTGGCGAGCTAATAGGTACGCCACGCCAGCTGTCAGACGCTGGGCAAGAGGGTGACTGGCAGAAATTTGCTTCTTATGCTCAAATACTTCCTTTACGGACAGCTGGCTACTGCTGTGGGCAGAGGAGAAGGAACCGCTCAAAGGCAAAGTTGGTGTGGAGGAGGGTGGCTGTGAAGGTGCAAGGGAGAAAGCGGATGAAGACAATGCACCTGAAGGAGGAAGAGGAGAAGGAGGGTGGCTTTTCTTTTGGATGCTGCTTTTCCTCAGGTGTTCTTGCCATAGCTGTTTGTGCCTTTTCTCCAGGTGCCTTCGTAAGGCACTTGTCCCTACGTGAGAGTTGGCCTTTCCACGGCTCAATTTTTGCTGGCAGAGACAACAGATGGCTTTGCTCCGATCTGCGATACACATGTTAAAACATTTCCAAACCGCTGAGCCCCCCCTGGGGTGATGGCGCTACGGTGGCATCAGCAGCTGACGTTGAAGGGCATGTTGGATGGCTGTCCATAGCTGGCAATATATGGCACCGGACACTGCCTCCAGCTGTTTCTGAGGACGAGCTCCCTCTGCTTCTATCATGGACTCGTCTCCTCCTACTCCTCTCTGACTCCCCCTCTGAACTGTCCCCCTGGTCATCTCCTCTATTGGGAACATACGTGGCATCCGTATAATCGTCCTCATAATCCTCCTGCCCAGCTTCGCTTTCCTTAGACACCTCCACAACTGCACCAACATCAGGTGGTTCATCATCCCCCTCCTCACACGTTACATCCATACTATCGCCACCTAACTCAGACGTATGAGGTGGTGTACCTGCGCCTTCTTCTTGTTGTAGCATTATTGGCTGTGAATCAGTGATTTCACCACCACCACCAAATAACTCCTGCGAAGTGTCAAATGCAGCGGATGTGGTGCTTGTACTAGCGCTGGTGGCTGCGGGAGATGAGGTGTTCTGTGTTAAATACTCAACCACGTCCTCACAATTTTGGGAAGTGATGGCACGTGCCTTCTTCTGAGCACTGTACTTTGGGCCAGGTCCACACGAAATCACAGCAACACCACCTCGCACAGACCTGCCGGTGCCAGGTGGCCTTCCTCTGGGTCTGCCTCTACCTCTTCCTCTACCTGGTTTGTCCATTTTGCTAGGTATATGCAGTAAGGTGAGTTCACTGAACAGTAAAGGTAGTTATATGCAGTGAGGTGGGTTCACTAAACACAACAGGTAGTTAGATGCAGTGAGCTGGGTTTACTGAACAATAAAGGTAGTTAGATGCAGTGAGGTGGGTTCACTCAACGATAAAGGTAGTTAGATGCAGTGAGCTGGGTTCACTGAACAGTAAAGGTAGCTTAAATTGAGGGTGTGGAGATTAAAAAGTTCGAATGAAAGCATCTGCTGCTCAGCCTCTCATAAGGAATTTACAAAACTTTTGTCTACAACACTTTGTATGACATTCCCTAATTCGTTATCTAGGGATCTAGAGTGTGTCTGTTCACTCCTGTCCCGCCCCTCCTTATGACCATGAAAAGAAAACTCATAAGAAGAGGAGGATGGTGTCTTTCTGGGAAGCAGGTACAAGGCATTCCAGAACGGACTGGCCGGGGGCAAAGGGGGGAGATTTTCCTCCAGGCTGCTGGTACAGTGCCTGGTGCATTGAGGTTTTTCTTGTATAAGGCAATGTGAAGCACTAGGCTGGCTGAAGAGGCTTGCCTTATGCAGAGTCCATAGAAAAAAAACCTCTGTCTGCTCTCTCACATTGTAAAGACTGCATGTGGATAGCTTGATAAGGAATGACAAAGGTTGAAACGTTTTCAACGGTTCCTAGACTCCAAGAGGGCAACAGCAGCCTTGTATGAGAGATTGGCAGGGGCAGGAGTCATATTACAGGCAAGTAGCCTCTGTGTGATTTGGGACTGCAATACAGATAAGCTCTCTGCTCCATTTCAGGCTATTCTCAGTATCTCTCCTCTTCTCTTCCTTATTAACTTCCCCCTCCCCCCCCCTCCCCTTACCCTAGTGTTGGCTGTCTTCTTGTCATACAGGAAAGCTAAATAAAAGAAGTGTTTTTCTCGACTCTCACTCTGGGTAGTGTAATGGTTAAGGGCTCTGCCTCTGGCACTGGCGACCTGGGTTCCAACCTCAGCAAATCTCTGCTTTTCTAGCTCAGTTAAGGTGGCCATACACTTTATTATTATTATTATTATTATTATTATTATTTTTATTATTATTTATTGTATTTATAAAGCGCCAACATATTACGCAGCGCTGGACAATAAATATATACAATGATACAAGGATACAAGGATGACATACATAGGGTTATACACATAGAACAAAGTTATACATACAAATTGTACAAAATACATGATCATGCAATATGGGCTGGTTAGGTAGGCCCAGTAATACAAGTACAGGCTGTTATAGGACAGGAGCACATGATCCTGTAGATTACACTAGGGAGTGGAGGACCCTGCCAGAGGCTTACAATCTAAAGGATACACTTAAAGATTTGCAGCAGATTTGACCACCAGATAGATTTCTGTCAGGTCGAATCTGACAAGAATATGATGTGTGCTGCCGCACATTAGGAACAGATTTCCAATAGATTTCAGAATGAGATCTATTGGAAATCTATTGAAAATCGATCTAAATGCATTATTGGACGATTAGATCCAATGCAACTCTATGGGCCATGGATCTGCTGCCAGCAGCAGATCTACCTAGATTTTCCATCCTGTCAGATCAAATCCCTTGAAATTGGCCACAAATTGATCGATGGTTGAAATCGACCAGTATATGGGCCCCTTAAGCCAGCACCTATTCAGTAGGAGACCTTGGGCAAGACTCCCTAACACTGCTGCCTACTGAGCAAGTCTTAGTGGTTGCAGCTGAAGCAATTTGAGTCCGCCAGCAGAAAAATGCCATATAAATGTTCCTTGTCATTCACCACTTTGCCCCCATCTTACCCTCACAATTTAATCACCCCAGTCTTATTAGTAACCCTAGCCTATAGCTGTAAATATATGCATTCATTTTTACTGACAGATTCTTTCACTGTGATCGAATCTGGTGATTATCAACCACCCACATCGATCAATCCGTGGCAAAAAAATGTATCAAAATTACCATCAAACAGTACATTTTTCAATTGGACACAGTGGTATAGAGGCGGTAGACCGGCGGCTCATAGTATTGCACTGAACCACTGCTGTAATATGATGATTTTCTGGTGCAATGCTGCAGCATTGCAATTATTTTAATGGGGTGGAGGGGTGCGCCACAGGTTTTCTCGCCTGGAGTGACAAAATGGCCAGAGGCGCCCCTGGTGGTGAGGTCACAACCTCTGTATCCCCTATTGCTACACCACTGCTGTCCGTTTCATGGATACCGATATGGTGCTGTTTGACAGTATTTGGGCGTTCCCAATCTGATATACTGGATTCAAACACCAAAACCAGGACTAAAGGTGCTCATTAATGGTGCGTTTTTAGCGGACAACCATATTTTCAATCCGATCATTTACATCAAAAGATCACTGAGAGCTGGAACCCACTAGAGCAATTTTGTGAGCGTTTAGGGAGTGGTTCAAAACGCTAACGATCTCCTTAACCGTTTAGCTAATGTTAATGATGGGCCAAATTCCACTGGAGCGATTGTGATTACCAAAATCGCAAACACAGGACATGCAGCATGTTTAGCGTTGGCGGTTAATGTTTCTGCAATGTAAAGTATATAAACGCTGGCGTAATCGCTCATCAAAACCTACACAGAGCGATTTTGCTAGCGTTTTTTAAATTACTGTACACTGTGAAAAAAATTAAATTAATTGAAAGGACAAATCCGAATTAAAACTGCTAATCGCTACACAATCGCTGGCAAAACACTTACACTTGTTTAAATCGCGACCGAAACTCTAGTGAAATCGCCTACAAAACGCTCATACAAAACACTAGCGATTGCGATTAGCGATGGCGTTTTGTAGTGGGTTCCAGGCCTGAGGAGGGTATTGTGGCACAAGCTCTTGTAGAATTAGCTAAAGGGGCCCATACACTGAGCCGATTATTGGCCGATCGATCGAAATCAAAAATCGATTGGCCGATCGATTTGCGGTCGATTTTGATCGATTTCAATCGATTTGACATGCTGGAAAATCTAGGTTGATCTGTTGAGATTGCTTATCATTTTCCATTGCATTGGACCTAATGGAAATCTGATGGCAAAAAAATGCCATCAGATCGATTTTCAATAGATTTCATACTGAAATCTATTGGAAATCTGTTCCTAGTAAAAATCAAGCAGCGGATTGAGCCACTGGCTCGATGCCGGCGCATCCCCACTCGTCCGCACAAATCGATCCCCACCGGCGCTCCTTATCAGCCGATTATTCCCCGCTATTGTCCGCCGGCAGGGATCGAGCGGGGAATCTATCCGGCAGGTCATCGGACCTGTCGGATATTATCAATCGAGCCCATCAGTGGCTCGATTGATAAGGAAAGAAAGTGCAGTGTATGCCCAGCATAACGAGTGGCCACGTTTTAGATGGTTTACACATTGGGTTAGTGACTATTCAGAGGTTTCCCTCTACTGGAGTAAGGCCTAGTTGACACCGAGCGGTTTTTGGAGCGATCCGCCGGCCACATCCACCTGGAAAAACGCTTGGCTAATGTATTGCAATGGGATGGTGCACACCGGCGGTTTAAGATTTTTGCCAAGCCGCAAACGCGCCTCCTGCTGCGCGTTTGCGGTTTTCGGAAGCGTTTCGTCCTCAATGTAAAGTATAGGAAAAACGCAAACCGCTCTGAAAAACGCTACTTCAGAGCGGTTTGCCAGGCATTTTTGTTACAGAAGCTGTTCAGTAACAGCTTTTACTGTAACAATATGTGTAATCTGCTACACAAAAACGCACCCAAAACCGCTAGGTATGGCTCTTACACACCAGAGCCCACTTCTGGCGTTTTAACGCAAAGTCTATACTTTGCGTTAACCAAGGTAAAAGGAAAGTCCTTAGACTTTCCTTTTATCTTTCACACCCGACGCTGCGTTTCGATACGTTGCGGTACGACGCGTCCCGGCGCATTTTATCGTCGGGAATCGCCGTTTCCCCTTCGGGGTAATTAACTACCACCGCCGCTACTCAGCGTCGCACCGGAGTTTCCCGACGACACGCCGCAACGCGTGCAGGAGCCGTTCTCCTGCACGCTTTTGGTGTGTAACGAGCCTTAGAAAACCTCTCTAAACATACCTAGAATCGCTCTGAAATCAGCTCCCAAAACCGCTAACGTATTGCGGATCTGCTAGCGGTTTTGGTGTGCACTGGGCCTAAGTGATTTTTGTTCAAAAGAATTTCCCTTCAGGTCAGGGCCGGGCCGAGGCATAGGCTGGAGAGGCTCCAGCCTCAGGGCGCAGTGTAGGAGGGGGCGCACAATTCATTCAGCTGTCATTCCTAATTGTGTTTGAAGCAGAAAGAAATAAGAAAAGGGGATACATAGCAGTGACTGCAAGCCAGATAACTAGATATTAAGGTGTTGGGGAGGTTTTGGGCCCTGTGGCCCTCTTAGTCTAATGGCAATCAGTGTGTGACCGCTGGGGTAGGAGGGATGGAGGGGCGCACTTTGGTGTCTCAGCCTTGGGTGCTGGAGGACCTTGTCCCTGCTCTGCTTCAGGTTCACACAGAGCCAAAACTGCTGAGCGGTTACATCTGAGCTTATAGCCTGTGCTGCTTTGCATTGTCTCTGCTGCTGGAATGTGGATTGTGGACATACAATGCAGAGATCTGGTGTCTTGGTGTGGCTTAGCGACGTCATGATGCAGGGAAGTGTCCGCCCCACACGTGTCTGGACTCCCGGCTTCATATACAGAATACTAGTATCTCTTTCTAGACACTGAGTGCAGCACATATTGGTGGAGAGTTCAGCTGTAGTAGGGTGTGAGAAGAGTAGCATGGAGATCCGAGTTCTGTGAAAGAAGCACATCTTCCAGCCTGTCTGCCTTACATACCGCAGCCCTCATCGCTCCCATCACTGACTATTATCCCGCTATTTTTTATGCTGGGTGAGTGATTTCCGCATCTCCGAGACAAGAATTACACAACGCGTTCCCATCTGCACAACACGGACGGGACCATTTACCTTTTCCTCTGTATTACTATAAAAAGAGAGAATTTCAGGCAGTCCGTAGCATATACTGTCCTTTTCATAGGCATCAATAGCACGTTCTCTAATCCATTTGCCGTCGATGTATGCAAGTTACTACCACTAATTAATTGTTAGCACGCACTGTAAGTTGTGTGATTTGACTCTCATGCCTATTGCTACTTCTTGTATAGCAGTGAGTCAGCTATCCATCTCACGTTCACATGTGTTACTGACCGTCTGTTATTGCAGATAAAGCCCTCCATAGAGGCTTGTCCCTACTGACTGCAGCGCTGACTGGTTTAGATTGAGGTTTTGCTAGAAAAATTTTCCTCCAACTTTTTAGGCATATTATGAAAGTCACCATTGAGAGAGAGCCTTTGGTCTTTCTACCTACAGTTTTTTTTTTATTGCACTTATTAGGGAAGGTATGGATATTTATAGTTTTCTGTAACAGTATGATTGATTACAATTTGTTTTGTGGAATGTGTAGCCAGGATGGCTAGAGGTTTATCAGTCTGTTATATGTATTTTAACGCAACTTTCCTGTGGGCCTGCTGCATTTTCAGGAAACCTGCGATTCTGTGTAGCATAAAAAAAAAAATACAACCTGCACTACTTGTTCTCACAACACGTGATTCCTCATTGAAATTCACTGGCTACTGTAAAGACCCGTTTCCACTAACTGGTGCAGTTTCCGCGCCAAATCCGCAGTTTCCCAGCAGGCAAATCGCGCAGAGAAACTCTGCCATAGGGTACAATGGCGCCTCCGGCCGAATCGATTGTGCTAGCGATTCGGCCAACATTTCCAACTGAAATGGTGCAGGAGGCTGCAAATCCCATAGCCTTGCATGACACGGCTGATGGTATTCATCTGTGTATCCGCACACCAGGAAGTGACACCGCGCGTCTTACAGATGCATGCATCAAAAGAAGTGTAAACTGTCCCTAAAAGAAATCAGAGATAAACACACATATTGTGCAAAAAAAAAATGCTTGTGAGAAATCGTCTGCGTTTACTGCACACGCCTCACTTCCTCACTTAGAAATGTTATATTTATATAGCTTTTAGCGCATGAAAAAGTTAATATAGACCAGTGTTTCTCAACATTGTTACAGCATGTACCCCATTATGAAAGATGGTGTACTCCCCATCGTAAAAAGGTCTCAAGTACCTCCTGAAATGTTTGAATTTGTTAGGAGTGCTCCAGAAATGTTGTGTAAATGTATTTGAAACATTCCTTTATAGTTTTAATTGCACACATTTATACATTTTTAGTTTTAATTGATGTAAAATACTTAATATATACTTTATAACCACCCATCAGTAAGACTTGCAACCTGAGCTTTATCTCCTATGCTTATATAAAGATCACATATTATTATAGAAATCATTAAGGTGGCCGCACACCATACAATTTTTTTAAAATATCTGTTTAATTTAAGAATTGCAATCAATTTTTCTGACTGTAACATTTCAAAATTCTGACCAATGTACCACACTCGTATGTTCAATTTTTCCCCAATTATAATAAAAATGATTGGAAACTGAGAAATCTGCTAGAAAAATTGAAGAAAAATTCCCAGCATTCTGGATCGATAAAAAATGAAAAAAAAAATGGAAATCTGATCAGATTTTTCAGTCGAATGGAAAAAAAAGCTTTTTATTTATTTATTTATTTTTTGGAAATCTGATCATATTTATCGAATTTCTGTAAAATTGGATCATTTTATTGTACTCTGTGTGGCCACCTTAAAGGTGGCCACACACCATAAAATGTTTAAATATCTGTTCAATTTAAGAATTGCAATCAATTTTTCCTGACTGATTGTAACATTCCAAAAATCTGACCAATGTGCCACATGCCTGTGTTAAATTTTTGCCCAATTATGATAAAAATGCTTGGAAACGCTGACAAAATTGCTAGGGTATGCATATTAATAAACTGACAATCTAACAAACACCATACAATCTTTAGAAAGATTGAAGAAAAATATCTGGCATTCCGGATCAATCAAAATCGAAGAAACCAGGAAATCCGATTGGATTTTTCAGTCGAATGAAAAAAAAGCTTTTGATTTTTTTGCGGGAGATCCGATCGTTTTTATCGAATTGCCGTAAAATCGGATCATTTTATTGTATAGTGTGTGGCCACCTTTAGAGTGTACAGGCTGTCTACTGCTTATTACCCTGTTCCGTTTCAAGAGATTGTTAGTTGAATTTGTAAGTTGAATCCTGTGTTAAATATGGTGAAATGTGGATAAATTACAACTCTGTATTTGGACATGTAGTGTAAACAGTTTTTTTAGTTGTTTTCAATTTTGTTTATCAATTTTAGTTTATACAATAGTGTAACAATTAATAATAGACATATGTAATAAAAAAACAAAACAGTGTTGTACAGGGGAGTAATTATAAATCATGGGTGTTCACCAGCAAAACGAATGCACAATCTAATCCCTACCATAGTCCTATGTCAATATATCGTGTTTGTATCGTAGTCTAGGGCCAGTTTAGAGAGAAGCCAATGAACTTATCTGTATATTTTTGTGTCTTTTGGGGGGATGTGGAAGGAAAACTGAGTGTCCAGAGGAAACCCACACAGACATGGGAAGAACATAGACAGTCTATGCAGATAGCGCCCTGGCTGGGATTTGAACCAGGAAAAGAGGAATTGAGGCCTCCTACCCAAGAGTTCTCGGATATTTCGCTAAGAAATGTTCAACCACAGCAAGTTTACAAGATTCTACACGTTCACAAGAGTCAATATGATCTATGGTCTATCTTGAGCCACCAAGATAACTGTTTTGGACTTGCGTCATGCAAGTTCGGATTCTCAAAAGTCCCTATGTGAGAGGATAGGTGTGACCGCATAGAGTATGTTAAAGGGAACCTAAACTGAGAAGGATATGGATTTTTCCCTTTTTTAAAATAATACCAGTTGCCTGACTCTCCTGCTGATCCTGTGTCTCTAAGGGCGCTTTCACATTAGGGCAGATTTTCTGCGTTTCAACGCAAAGGATAAAGTTTGCGTTACCCAAGGTGAAATGAAAGTCCATAGACTTTCATTTTAGCTTTCACATATAACGCAGCCTTTTTGTGCGTTGCGTTGCACTGCACCCAGGCGCAGTTTTTCGGCCAACGCTAGCTTTATGCGTTACAATGTTAGTCAATGTAAAACGCACACTATGCGCGTTTTTAATCCGTTAACGCAGGCAATCAGTCCCAGAATGCAACAGAAGAACAATGTAGAAAGTTGAAAACTAAAAGAAAAAAAAATTACCTGCGTTTTCCTATGTCCTGTAACGCATTGAAAACGGATTAAAAACGCACACTCACTGCAGTGCACTGCAGTGCAAAACGCATTAAAACGCATACAACAAAACGTATGCTTTGAGCGTTCTCCAACGCAAGCTCTGATGTGAAAGAGCCCTAATACTTTTAGCCACAGCCCCTCAACAAGCCTGCAGATCAGGTGCTCTGACTGAAGTCAGACTGGATTGACTGCATGCTTGTTTCAGGTCTGTGATCCTGCCACTACTGCAGCCAAAGGCATCAGCAGGACCGGCAGGCAACTGGTATTGTTTAAAAGGAAACATCCATATTTTTCTCAGTTTAGGTTCCCTTTAAGGGCACTTGCACTCTGTTATGAGTTTGAACTGCAATGGAGACTTAGGGCCTGTTCATACTTGCTGCGTTTGTAGAACGCGTATAAATTCAAAGAAACGCAAGTTGAAAAACGCATGCGTTTTTCTTGCGTTTGAATGCGTTTTCTATTGCGTTTTGCACAAACACGTGACCCAGGGGAAAAAAAAGAATTATGGGAACCGCAGAGGAAAACTGACGCTAAAAACGCAATAGTACGCGTTTTTGATGCGCGTCCATAGACTTTCATTGCGTCCGTTTCTATGCGTATCGCACAGAACTGCGTGCAGCAATGCGGATGAGAAACGTATGCGTCTCATACGCATACATGTGAACTAGCCCATTCAAAAGCATTAGGAGCCGTTTCTATGCGTTTTTGGTACCAGTACGCGTTCCCTGAAAACGGCTAGGAACGCATATAGTCTGAACAGGCCCTTAACATAGACTTGAATTCAAAGCCTGCATGCAGCGAGTTAGATTAAGGCGATCCTTTACAGACAGACGTGTAAACAGCCTCATAGAATTGTTTGAGCAGTGAGTTGGCATGTAGAATTATTCAGCAATGCACTAGACTTATGGCTGATGGCAAATCGACCAGTGTATGGCCACCTTATTTAGTGTGCAAGGGCCCTAATGCTATGTTGCACCAAATGTGAAAAGTTTATGTAAGGGAGAATATTACACTAACATGGTCTATTTTTTCCATCTGTAATTGTGTCCAGTTGACTGGTCTTAAGAGGTTGTCTGCTATTTGTGCCCAAAGGGGTATGTGCATGATGATGTTGGTCAGCAGTGTAAGGGTAATTGTGCTGCGATGTAATATTTCAAAGAATTTGGGAATGAGGGAAGTTTTTATTTTTTTATTTTTATGGAGGTGCATATTAATTTATGTAATTTGCATCTCAAGGTTCCAACAATGAATTATTTTATGCTGCCTCATGCTGGGGCTACTGGGCAATGCAGTGTCTAGCTGGGGCTACTGGGCAATGCTGCCTCGTGCTGGGGCTGCTGGGCAATGCTACCTCATGCTGGGGCTGCTGGGCAATGCTACCTCGTGCTGGGGCTAATGGGCAATGCTGCTTCGTGCTGGGGCTACTGGGCAATGCTGCCTCGTGCTGGGGCTACTGGGCAATGCTGCCTCGTGCTGGGGCTACTGGGCAATGCTGCCTCGTGCTGGGGCTACTGGGCAATGTTGCCTCGTGCTGGGGCTACTGGGCAATGCTGCCTCGTGCTGGGGCTGCTGTGCAATGCTGCCTCGTGCCGGGGCTGCTGGGCAATGCTGCCTCGTGCTGGGGCTACGGGGCAATGCAGTGTCTAGCTGGGGCTACTGGGCAATGCTGTCTCGTGCTGGGGCTACTGGGCAATGCTGTCTCGTGCTGGGGCTACTGGGCAATACTGCTTGGTGCTGGGGCTATTGGGCAATGCTGCCTAGTGCTGGGGCTGCTGGGCAATGCTGCCTCGTGCCGGGGCTGCTGGGCAATGCTGCCTCGTGCTGGGGCTGCTGGGCAATGCTGCCTCGTGCTGGGGCTGCTGGGCAATGCTGCCTCGTGCTGGGGCTGCTGGGCAATGCTGCCTCGTGCTGGGGCTGCTGGGCAATGCTGCCTCGTGCTGGGGCTGCTGGGCAATGCTGCCTCGTGCTGGGGCTGCTGGGCAATGCTGCCTCGTGCTGGGGCTGCTGGGCAATGCTGTCTCATGCTGCTTTGAGTACAAATTGAAAAGCTCTGAATAGAGGGTCAATTTAAATGGGCTATTGGGTTAGAGTACATATTTTCTTGGGCGTTAAGGAAATTTCCCTGAATTTAATGTTCTTGAGGGCAAAAAAAAACCAGATGGCCATGATTAGCAAGCAAGAACATTTTCGGTGTTATGAGATGCAGGGTTAATTGGTGGCACTAAAATTTTGCATTTTTTCAGACATTTTTTTTCGGAGTCATTTTTCTAAAATTGATGAATCTTACTTGACTGTCTTGTATGTAAGATATGAAAACAAACTATTCAGTATATTTGTCACCATAGCAGCAATTAATTCATAGCGTAGATTTAGAGATAAAATTGGTGCATAACTTTTCATGTTTTATCATTCCTGTTGTTCTTGGGGAGTACCGTAACTTGAAGCTTCACAATACATTTTAGGATAACCTTGACTTTCATCAGAAGAGTGAAGAAGTGTGGCGTTCATTCATAAAGGCCGCTGTACACACGACACTTAAGGTGCCCATACATCAGACGATGTATGGGCAGATCCATCAAGAGACGGATCTTTCTCTGATTGAATCTGATTTGGAGAGTGAACAGTTGCCCGCACATACACTGCAGGCTGATTCCCGATTGATTTCAGCATGAAATCTCTCAGGAATCAGCCTTGTGACGCATCATCCGCTGCCTTGCCCCCCCCCCATATAAAATGTTCTCACCCAGTGCCCTATACTTTCCTTGACCGTGTCCGCTGCTGGCTCTGACTCCATCCACAATTTTCATATACGCCCCCATGTGGTTGTCGGCGTGTATGTGGCCGCTTGTGTGATGTCACACATGCACTGACATTACACCGGCAACCACATGGGGGACGTATATGAGAATTGCAGACGGAGCTGGAGCCAGCAGTGGATTTGAACAGGCAAAGTATAGGGCACTGAGTGAGAACATTTTGCGTAAGGGGGGGAGGGGGGGGAACGACACAGCATCGGGGATTTCACCACGTTCATCGCTTATCCTAATATCGCTCGCCATTACCGCCACGCACTCGATCGACCACGACAGCCCGATATCTTGCAGCATGTCCAATGGATACGTATGACCAATTTCGGCCCCGCAATTGGTCGCATCGTCAATCTTGGCAGCACTGATTTTTGTCTGATTCAATGATTATTGGATAGTCTACCGGCCGCCAAGTCGATAGATGTATGGTTACCTTTAGCACTTCTGCTGTGATGGAGAACACAATTGCACAGGTCCATGTGGGGCTACATTATGTATATATATATATATATATATATATATATATATATATATATATATATATATATATATATATATATATGTATATGTATATGTATGTATATATATATATATATATATATATATATATATATATATATATATATATATATATATATATATATATATATATATATATATATTATACAAAGTTGTCCGTAAGTTTGATATCTATAGAATTTCTTACGGTGTCCAGGTAGTCCCCGACTTACGAACGCCCGACTTATAAACGACCCGCCGATACGATTGGCATGGATTCTGTGTTTCCATGGGAACAAGTCATTTTTTTTTTTTAATTGGACTTGTAGTTTTTGAGAAAATCTATTTTAAAAAATGGCTTTTGAACATGAATAAGCAGTTACAGAGGGCAGAGGTGACACAGAGGGAGACACTGGAGGCCCAGGGGGGCACAGAGGAGGTTCTGGGAACAGAGATGGCACAGTGTTCCAACTTAAGAACAGATTCAGGTTAAGAACGAACCTACAGTCCCTATCTCGTTCGTTAACCGGGTACTACCTGTATTAAAAAAAAAATCTGCAGATTTTTACCTTGGTTGCATGTCTCTTCTGTTGATAGCTTTATAGATGTTTCTCTATTTTTCCTCTGCAGGCTAAACATTGATAAGGTTTTATTTTCCATATCTATAACATTTGGCATTGGTTCATTTACTACCATTAATACTCCCTATTTAAGTAGTTTCTCCTGATTTTCTAAGGTAGGAAGTTTTGTGGAGGGAATGGAGTAAAGGTTACTTATGATAATGTGGTCAGCATTAGAAACCAGATAAAAGTATGGCACACTTGCCTTGCAGCACCAGGGTTCAAAGTTCAGCTCATAGGTCACAATGTACTTGGAAGCCCATATGTTCTGTCTGTGTTTGAAAGGTTGTCTCCTTGGCACTGTTTTTTTTTTTTTGGGGGGGGGCAAATCCACAAAACATACTGGTACATTGACCATTGACACCAACCCGGATCGCTCAGAAACAGCCTTATCGGTCTGCAGACAGACTGTACACACGCTGGACTGTCGCTGGAACGCCCGCCCAGCGGGAGGTGACAACGGACCTGTCGTTGCCTTTAGTACGGCGTGTGTACGGGCCTTAAGGCATTAAAGAGGACTTGAACTAAAAAAAAAGTCACTAAATTGAGACTCGTTATCCTCTTTATCCCTTAGTAATTAATTATTAGATAAAAAACACTTGTCACATGCAATATAAAAATATATATAGTTGCACAATTCAACTTTGAGTAAAAGGTTTTTTTTTTTTTTTTTAGACTGGCAGGCTCCATGTTGCAGCTCTCACTCCATGGAAGGTGCAGAGTCAGATTCCCTGGGCGGTGTTACAGGTGTCCCATTCACGCCCACTAAACGAGATTTACAGCCCTGTGTCATGATGTCATCAGTAGAGATGTGGTGAACGGTTCCCGAACCGTTCGCCGGCGAACATCTCTTATTCCATGGGCCTCTTACTACTTCCGGGTCGCAATGACCCGGAGTAGTACGCCTGCGCTGCCCGGCGGAGCGCCTCCTAGATGGGCTCTCTGTTGAGCACTGTCCCTCTACTCCGCTTCTAGCTTCTCTCTTCCCCCCCTCCACCATCTACTCTGCTAGGCTCTCTCGTGCCTTCTTCCCTCGGCTGTCTGCTCTCCCTCCTCCAATAGCTCTCTCTCCCTCCTCTCCACTCCTCTAATCCCCTCTCTCGTCCCTCCGCGGTCTGCTCCACCTGAGTCAGCTCTGCCTGTCATTTCCCCTTCTTCTGCCTTCCGAGGAGGCGCCAACTGACGACGTAAATTGTAAACAAAATATGCCTGCAAGAACTCTAGCGAGCATATTACATAGTGGGTGGCATTTAGCTGACGTACAAGGTTTCCCAGCGTTCTCTTCAAGCCTGCTGCCGCAGCAGCCTTCGTCACTGGTGGGAGGGGATTATTTCAATTATAAGTTTTATTTACATGTTTTTATCATATATTGCACACTTTTTTGACTATGATTTTTAAAAAGGATTCTGATGTTTTTTTTTTTTATTTAGAGTTCAGGTCCACTTTAAGGAAAAGGTTTATGCTATATAAATGCATGATAGTAACTACTTTCCCAAACAAATAAAAAGGTTTCTTCTTCTACTGACGGTGTTGCTATTGGGAAGAGTTGGGGCTAATTTAGGTGGATGGTTCAGCGACGGTAAACGACGGCTGCAGCACTCCTCACTTAAATATATGTCCATTCATGTGAATGGACAGCCATCAGTACTATCGCTAATTGTCGTTAACGCTACTGCCGCGTTTCAATCACAATTTTTACTGTTGTCTGCCCGGCGCTTAGCCAATCCTGGAAGCAACATATTGCTTCCAGGAACATTTACTGCCACGCTTCCCTGTGGGGATGAAAAACACCACACGCCTGGAAGCGGTGCTAAATGCTTTTCTGCATGCTTGCAAAAAAAGCATTTGGAACGAGACGCCGAGCTGCCGAGAGTGGCTGGTTCAGACGTCCACCTGAACCAGCCATTACTCCCTGGCATTTCATGCTCAATAGAAAACGTAGGGGATATTTCTAGGGGGATGCAGACATCATGTCAGAGAGTCTCAGCTTTATCCAACACCAAAAAAAGGAAGAAAATGGATGAAGTTTGGCCTTACAATTAGTCCATAGCAATTTGATCATAGTTTGTGTAGTTAGTTATGAGCTTATATGGTTACTAGTTTATTTTCAACCTAACATATTTGAAAGGGACACAAACTGCACAAGAAAAATAGTTAATAGTTAACATCTGAGAGTCATCAATGCTGTGTTAAACAGCCATAATAAATTCTTATCTGGCAGTGTTCACACAGTATTACAGGAATGACAGGTCCACAAGTCTGATCACTGCTAATGAGTTAAGCTGCCTACAGCATCCCCTTGAGGATCTAGCTCAATACAGTGGTGTATGAGATGAGCTCTGTACTGACATGTCGCTTGGGTGTGCTCGAAAGTTGTGTACTGTTTCTATAGCGAGGGAGGGAGGGAAAGTGGCATGGTGCATGATAGAGTGGCTTCTGGTTGGTGGGGAAAGGAGGCAGATATTGCAGTAGTTTACCAACAAATGCAGCGTGATGAATCTCTAAAGCGGATCCGAGATGAAAAACGAACTAGTAACTTGTCTATATATCGTATGTACAGTTTAGATGGTTTAAACAGCACATCTGTCTGCATGCTGCTTTAATAGAATATGATTATTTCTTCCTGTGATACAATGAGGGCAGACATGTTGTTTGTAAACATTACACAGAGGCAGGCTTATCTGCACCATCAGACTGAAAAAACACTAATCCCCCCTCCTCCTCCCTCCTCCCCTCTGCCTCTGAAATCTCTGGCTAGTGATACCTCCCCCTCCTCCTGCCCAGACTGAGCTCCCATGAGCCCTTGCTACTGCCAAGGCTCTCTGAAAACTGTTGGTGGGGCTTATTTAGTTTATAGGGAATTAGAGTATTAAAACAAAAACAAAAAAGTATTTGGCTTGAGGAGTGCCCTATAAACTATAGGAAAGGAACACAATTATGCAATGAGTAAAAGTTTATCTCGGATCCACTTTAAGCGACTTTGTGGAATACCTGTATACATGCTAGATTATTTGCAAATACGGCCCCAAACAGCCATTTCAACTGAGTTCCGACTTGCATGCGTATGAGACTTTCTTCTTTCTATCCTTTCTCTTTTTTTTTTTTGGCTTTTTCTTTCTGTATTCTCCTGGTATGCTGCTAATATTCGGATCAGTATCTGAACTTTTCAATCTTGCAAGGTTATGTATCTCCTTCAGGTTGACAAAATTAAGTTGACTTATTAAGATTGGAGGAGAGAAGTTATTCAGCAAATCTGTACTGGATTTCTTTACAGTGTGTGTCAGGTCAAAAAAGTTTGCAACCCCTTACTTGATTCATATTAGCTATATGTGCAAAGCACGCAGCCACATGCCCACAGCCACTCGATTGTGGTGCCGATCGGATCGCAGAGTCCCACAATCAACTTTACAAGGAATATTGTGTGTGATGTCAGCCAGCGAACCACTGTTCCCATTCATTGTATGTTGATTGCAGGGTTGTTTGCGGTGTCTCTGTGCTTCGGCAGTAAACAAGTTTTTTTTTGCCCAATTTGATATTTGATTGTCAAACCATTGGGGTGCGGGGGGGACCCAGTTAGATACTTACCTCATAGAGGTAAGCGTCTGGATGATCCATAGGCTTCTCAGATCCTTCTTGTTAGAACCCTAGACTTTGCGCCCATGCTCCTGTCCATGTACGAGCACAGCTGCACAGTTCAGGCGTGCATTAGCACAGAGCAGCTCGCGCATGTAGGAAAAAGCCGTGCACGCAGTACGAACCGATTCGACAAGCCCTTGTCAAAGCAAATGCAGGCGGTTTTATGTACAGTATATTTTCTATCTCGTCACTTTCCTGGTCCTAAAAAAAACATTCCAGTACACCTGGGTTTAGGCAAGTATGTTCACAAAAAGTGCTAGTTTTAGATTGTGCAAAACATCAAAATAATACATAATAAATGCATATAGCCACATTAACCAATAAAATAACTTCGTGCTATAAATTCATGAACCATAAAGTACAACCAGCAAGAGTTTAATCTGCCAATTCAATTACTGTGAAGCGCTATCAGCAAAAATTAATCTATCCCTAATAAGGTGCTATGTATAGCTAATGGAACAGCAGATAGGTAGACGAATGGTGCTATATAGAAATTAAAGTTATCCTAAAGGCCAGGAAATAGTGTCTAGTGCTGTGCGAATGCTCAAATAGCGCAGCTAGATTCATTGGGTTTGTACCAGCTTCTGAGGGGCTTTCAGCCAATCTATTTTACTAGACACCTTACAGAATAAAAGTCCACATTAATCTTACAAATAGGAGACTCTGCAAGTATTTAACAAAAAGTAAATGCATAACTTATGCGGCATCATACAGGTCCAAGCAAAGATTTGCAGTTCTGAGTGATTTCATGTGACAGCTACACTGTATGCAGCAGAATGGTATGTGTTTACTGCACCGCTCTTTCTGTACCTGATGTAACATGGTTCCTTCCAGTACTTTTCTTTTTATAGTGAGCTGATGGGTAACTGTGCTTTTTACAGATAGGTGGAATCATTTTAAAGGCAATAAGGATTTATGATATATACTTTTGTTGCGTGTTATGCCTGACTGCAATTCTACTTTAATTGAATACAGTGTAATGTTTGTACAGTTTTATAGCTAACATCTGAAACTGTAAATATTTACGCAAAACACAATGCCAGTGTATTACTCCAGTGTTTTGTTTTGATAAAAAGCTGTTTTGTTTTATCAAGATACTGCAATGAGTCTGTACAGCTAATAATGCATATGCCTTTGAAAATAAGTGTTAGCACAATGCCGTGTTTGTAAAGTTTTATATTAAAAACCTTTGAACAAAAACTGTGCATAACAACATTTACTATCTACAGGAGGACAATCCTATCAAAATGGCCGGAAAGAATTCTCATACTTCTGTGGAGATTATTGAACCAGCCATAAATGGCCTTCGTGAATCGAACAATCCAAAGCGAAGACTACATGCCGCCACATTAACTTTTCATAACATCAACTATAGGGTGAAGATGAAGTCCGGCTTGATATGCAAACGAAAAGTTGTTGAAAGGCAGATTCTGTCAGAAGTCAAGTAAGTGTTTTTTTTCCTGTTATGTTCATGTTCTGTCATCCATATATGCGCTATCCATCTTATAGTCCAGGAAATCTGATTGGCTGCTAGAGTTTGTGAAGTGTAAGTTAATGCTGGCTGTGTGGTATTGCTCTATAAATATTGCTGTTTGGTTTACTGCTTCAGAGTGGATTTTGCCACCTGTAATATTTCTCATCATTTGGGATCATGGGATTAAATGAATAAAAATAAAAAATCTATAATAATAATAAATAAAATGCCTTTCTGATGAAGACTACTATTGTCTAACTCACAACTTGCATGCTAGTTCCAGGACAGAGAACCTCTTGATAAAATAGAACTGGCACTCAGCCTAGAACATCAGCCTATATGATGAGATGATAAGGTGGGATCTGAGCAACTTTACTATCCTGCCCATCTCTGTGTTTCCCGTGCTCTCTCTATGTTCTGGGTTGTCCCCACATGTACGCTCCACTTATATAGGAATAACTCAGGACTTAAGAGGCGGAGGAGCTGTGTTGCTTGCAAAATTTTGCCAAAGTATTTTCGATTTAGACTGGCAGCCCCGCTACCAGCTCTCGACCCACAACCCGCTTTCTGGTGAATCTGGTACCCGCACCCGAACTGCAACCTGATTAAGATCAAAACGAGTACCCGAACCCGACCCGCATTTCGGGTAATCCATGGGTACCCGAACCTGATGCAGGCCTCTACTCCGGTGGATGCCAGGAGCAATTCAGGACAAAACTGGGTGGGGACAGGTAAAAAAGTTGATTTATTGCAGGTAAGTGTGAGTTTTTCTGTGTAAACCCTGCACACAAAATCTTTAATGTAATTGCATTAAAAATTAGGCATTTAAAATAAATTTGCAACGCTATTTATGTAAACCGACCTCCTGCAGCTTTTTGTAAGTTCCCAGATCATTATTTTCAATAGCCCAATAAATCCTCACATAGCAAAGATCACAATCAGATCTGCCCTCAGTAATCATGTCACAATGGCCCATATGCAATTCACTTTTTTACCTGAGTTTTCCCCTAGGAGATAATTTTTAATTTTCTATTTAAAATAACTTTCCAGCGCTTTTCAACTAAAAAAGTACCCAAAAGAGGTTGAAAGTGTACAATCAAAATTATTTTGAGCATTTTCTTGCTTTCTGGTGGCTTAAAAGGCATTTTATTGACAATTTAAAAAATGTCAACTTGGAGAAAACTAAGGAGGAAAAATGAATTGCATATGGGCCAATTTGTCTTGTGGCTATTCCATAATGCTGGAAGTCTCCACAGCAGCCAGGAATGACCAGGTTCATGAAATCCTATGTGGGGAGAAACCTCTCTCTCCACATGGACTCAGGACACCGTGACATGGTTACAGGCATCCTGTTGGACTTCTGTGACCTAATGCTGTATGGCCCTATACAAGGCATTTAAAAATCAGCCATTCTCTTGCCATTTGACTGCCTCATTGTCTGTCTAATTAGGTAGTGTTGATAGTTAATTTGTGCTGCTGTATGGAGTAAATATACCCCACACAAAATATGAGGTGTGTTAGAACTTAAGGTCCGTACACACGCCGGACTTTAGGCAACGACGGGTCCGTCGTTGCCTCCCGCTGGGTGGGCGTGCCAGCGACAGTCCGGCGTGTGTACGCTCTGTCGTCAGACTGATACGGCTGTTTCTGAGCGATCCGCCCGGCAGATCGCTCAGAAACAGCCGTATCAGTCTGACGACAGAGCGTACACACGCCGGACTGTCGCTGGCATGCCCACCCAGCGGGAGGCAACGACGGACCCGTCGTTGCCTAAAGTCCGGCGTGTGTACGGACCTTTAGTCCAGTCTTATAAATGTGCTGTAATTTTTAAGGTGGATAGTGGTAGGAGAGGGAAGATGACGAGGTGGGTAACATGGGTTTAAGGCATGAACCAACAGAACGATCTGCATGTGGAGGATAAAAAAGTTGCATAGCAGCAACCTGCTGCGAAGTTCTAAAGGGTCCTCAAAAACAGGCCCAACGCCATGGGCACTAAATGGCAGCTGCATAATGCCATTATAGTCAGTGGATGAATACTAAATCAGTTGCAGCCCACCCCTAAGTCTGGTCACAGGACCTTTCTTACTGTTCTTTTGCTCACTTGATGGCCTTCCCCCGTCAAGTGAGTCCTGCACAGGTGCAGGCATACTGCGCCTGCGTAGGACGTGCTTAAAGGGGGGTAAGGTGAAGAAGAATACATGTGGCTTGGGGCCAACTCTCATTCGTCTGAAAAGAAAACTAACAGGGAACGGAGGGCACTTGAGGACCGGCGAGGGCACAGGACAGCTGCAGAGGGATTGGGGAAGCCCCAGGTAAGTAAAACTTTTCAAGGGTTAAGGTTCCGTTTAAAGCATACCTGAACCGGTGAAAAATTTTTTTATTTCTCCTCCTTTTTTTTGGGATCAGACCCCATAGTATTTAAAACCCCTCGGCGTCCTCTGGATCTCCTTTTGTTTTTTTGCTGTTACCCCAGTTAAACAGTGCATGCACTGTCCAGGCCACTTGCCTCCTTGACAGTGTTCAGGTGTGCTTTAAAGTGAACCTTGAAAGGCAGTGCAGGAGGGGCAGATGGGATACAGAGGCATGCTCCCTGGTCCATGACATGCCTCTGTGTCCCCTATGCGCTCCCTCTCCCACCACCCGACAAACCTTAACACCCCCCGTGCACGCCACGCTGTGACACCCGCCACCCCCCCCCCAAAAAAAAAATTGACATTCAGCTTGTCGCCAAACTTGAGGGGTATGGGTGTCCCTAGCAGGAGACAAACTCCTCCAAAACGGCCACTAGGGGCATTCCTGATTCCCCTGCCACAGCTGCCATTGGGCAGCTCTGCCTCTGTCCTGTTGATCTTTTGGTGTCAGTGGTGTCTTGAGTCACGACCCTGAAACAAGCATGCAACTGATCCAGTCAGACGAGTCCGAGCACCTGATCTGCTTCATGCTTGTTTAAGGTCTATGGCAAAAAGTATTATAGACAGAGGATCAGGGGAACAGCCAGGTAACTTGCATTATTTAAAAGGAGATAAATATGGCAGCCTCCATATCCCTCTCAGCCTGGGTTCCCTTTAAGAGAAGCTAGATTTGTGCACTTCAGACCAGAAATAAAATTCAAGAGAGGAATGAGACTACTGCAATAGAGGCAATAACTTTGGAGAAAATCTATTTAACCAATAAGGTCTCTAATGAGCTAACTGCAGTCATGAAGCCAAAGCTCCTGGACCATGTGTTCTGTCTGTTCTTAGGGCTCTTTCACACTAGAGGCAGCGGTAGAAAAGGTCAAAAAGCTGCCTTTGGCTGTCAGCATTTCGGTGCGTTTTGAAGGCGTTTTAACGCCAATACATGATAATCAATGAAATGAGAAACTCTGCGGTCAGCCCTAAAAAAGCGTCGGGGAGCTTCAAAAGGCAACACTCAAAAACGCGCCGTTAAGTGTGAAAGGTAAAATGAAAGTCTATGGACTTTCATTTTACCATGGAAATCGCCAACTATGGCCCTGGCGGTAAAACGCCAAAAAAGGCCTCTAGTGTGAACGAGCCCTTAGAGGCAAGAACTTTCCTGCCCTGGCAGACATTGCAGAATCTAGAAACTGGATGTGTCTAGCACATGCTCTGCGATTGGGCATGTATTACTGCAGATCCCTCATGTAAACAAGAGATTATGTTAAAGCAAACCTGCGATTTATAAAACAAAGTTAGATACTTACCTCAGTAGAGGAAAGTCTATGGATCTTCCGCAGGCATCTCTGATCGTTCTTCTTGAGTACATTGAGTAAAACTGAACTAAGAATTTTTACGCCGTCTCTGTCCACCTCCCTGCCTGAAGTAACAATAAATGTTAATAACACTCCCATAACTTCAGCTCCCAAAGCTCGGTGCTTGGGGTGATATTCGACTCATCTCTCTCTTTTATTCCTCATGTTCACTCCATAACCAGCTCCTGCCATCTCCAACTCAAAAACATATCTCGCATCCGTCCTTTTCTCACTCAAGACACAACTAAAATGTTAATACCTGCTCTTATAATTTCTCGTCTGGACTACTGCAACATACTACTCTGTGGACTACCTTCTAACAAACTGGCCCCGCTCCAGTCGGTACTGAACTCAGCTGCTCGTCTCATTCATCTTGCTTCTCGATCTTCCTCTGCCGACCCTCTTTGTCAAACTCTTCACTGGCTGCAAATTAACCAGAGGATTCAGTTCAAACTCCTAACCCTAACCTACAAAGCTCTCCACAATCTCTCTCCCCGGTACATATCCTCACTAATTTCCAGATACAAACCCAATCGCAATCATGTGCAGATCGGCACATGATCTTCTGTTGTCCTCCTCTAGAATCAAATCCTCACATTCACGTTTACAAGACTTCGCACGCGCTTCACCCCTCCTCTGGAATGCCCTCCCTCAACACATCCGTCACTCGCCAACCTTTGTTGCCTTTAAACGCTCTCTAAAAACACACTTGTTCCAACAAGCATATGCGCTACCTTAGGCCACTTCCCTTTGTCCTAAGACCAAATTGCACTCCTTCTAGGTATCCTAAAACACACAGCCTCTATATATTTGCTGCATACTACCCCTCCTCCTGTTCCCGCCCCCATTCCTTTTAGATTGTAAGCTCGCAAGGGCAGGGTTCTCTCCCCCTTTTATTTCTTGATAACCATTATACATTTTATTCATCATGTTAATTTTATCACTGTCATTACCAATTCTATAATTCGTTTTTGTATCATTCTTTGAATTTTGTCACTAATTATGTATCTTGTATTTTGGTGTACACCATTGTCTGTATTATAATGTACCCCATGTTTGTTTCTTACTTTGTACAGCACCACGGAATATGGTGGCGCTTTATAAATCAATAATAATAATAATAATTGCTGGTCACTGAGAATCTCCTTCTTCGGGGTCATGCTCTCGTCCATGAACGGACGCGTCTCAGTGCTTCAGCACGGGCCTTCTTGCACCTGCACAGTGCGGCTGCGCTCATACACAGGCTGGAGCGCAGCTGAGCGAACCTTTTTGACTAGCCCGAGTTGAATAAGGATCTTGGGCTTCCCTCGACTGAGATATCCAACTTTGCTTTATTTTTGCCTTCAGGTGCACTTTAAGTAAAAGTGGCCTAAGAAATACCATCAACGGGGCTTCCCAAGGGATGGTCAAGTAAGATGCCAATAATTTTATGCTAAAGAACTGATGTAGTGAACATGGTTTGAATTCGCCTTAGACTTCTTTTAGATGAATGGCTAAAATGCGCTCTTGTCAGGCAATTCGACCTCCCATCTGGCAGCACTTTTCGGCTGCAATTTTTCCAGCCAAATGGCAGCGTTCATAACCCCAAGCATGTCAGCGTCTGGGTGAGGTTATCTGGGGATCAAAAAATTAGTAATGTTGTGTCTGAACACAGCCGTGACAGCACTCAATATGGTGTCTACCTCTCCATTGCCCGTTACTATGAGCTATCAAGCATCCAGTCCCAGCTGACAGGTGGAGAAAGAGACTTTAGGTACTTAACATACCTAACATACACCCTTTTGTGTCATGGAATGTTATTAATTTAATTGCTTGCACACTGTTAGACATTTATACATTTTAGTCATCATGTTAAATCAAATTGTAATCAGCAGTGCTGTATCTTGTATCAGTGTTCATATTTGATGTATTTCATTGTCTGTATCATTATGTATCCCTTGTTTGTTTTCTTACATTGTACAGCGCCACAGAATATGTTGGCGCTTTATAAATAAATAATAATAATAATAATAACGTCCTGAGGATGACTTCCTGATTTAAATATTCCTCATGGCTTTGAATCTGCATCAATTTGTAGGTTTTTCAACTTGGCACCTGGTCATTGTTTAAAAATGATTTTCCTGATTCTATTCATGACATCCAGAAGGTTGCTCAAACCATGAGAATTAATGAGCCATATTCACCTGGCTCTGAATCTAAAGTGTCAATTAAAATTCCTTCAAAGGTCTTACCAAAGGCCTCAGGACATTGTGTTGTCTACTTTCAAAACCCTAAGAATAAGTAAATGGAACATCTTCATTGTGATTAAGAACACGCGCATCATGACGGAAAAAAAGCAGACAGCAAGAAGCTGTCTGTTGTAGGATGCGCACAACGTTCAAATCCTGAGTGGGCCATCCACTATAAGGCCTAGTGCACACCAGAGCTGTTCGGCTGCGGTTTGCGATCCGCTTGCGGGTGCGAATCCGCTAGGGTAATGTATTTCAATGGGCTGGTGCACACCAGAGCGGGAGGCGTTTTGCAGAACCGCATACTCCCGGGCTGCTGCAGATTTTGGTTTGCGGATGCGTTTCTGCCTCAATGTTAAGTATAGGAAAAACGCAAACCGCTCTGCGGATCTGCTAGCGGTTTTTGGTGTGCACCAGGCCTAATAGTCAGTGCAGTGTTTTTCCGTGCGCATGATTCCAGCAAGTTTGTTCATTACCTTAGAGCTCTACTTTTGTTAAAATGTACTTAAAACAAATCTCGAGTCAAAAGTTAAATACTTACCCCATGTATTCTGGTCTTGCACCATGCTCTCGAGACTATGGTCAAGGGTCTTCAGATTGCTCCATTCCATGTTCCAAAAAACAATTCCAAAAGACCGTTGGATAGTCTTACTATATGACAAAATGGACACCTTAAATAAATCACAAAGGGCATTAGCTCATTTTATCTTTGCTGCAGTGACTCAAACAATAGCACGAGCTTGGAAAACCCAATTTGTGTCATTTGAAGAAGTTAAACAAAGAGTGACGGCCTTTATGATTCAGGAACATCTGGCGGGTATATTAGATAAGTTGGACAAATACCACAAGATAGGGGATCCTTGGAAATTGTACATGGGCCTAAGTTAATTTATTGTACCAAATTGTTTATAGCATGACTTTAGTGGAATCAGACTTCCTGTCTTCTTCTTTTTCCTCTTTCCTTCTCTCTTTTTCTCTTTTCTGACTTTTCTTTCTTCCATCTGTCTTCTTTCGTTGACCCTCGGATCTTGTTGTTCAATATCCGCCTACAGTAGGCGCATTCTTTTGAGTATAGGATCCCTAATAATTTAAATCTTTATATATTGAGTGAGAAGCCATTGGCGTGACTCAAGTGTTCCTACATTCACCTTGTAGTCCTTCTGTAAGTGCCTACATTGTTAAATATTTTAATCTTTGTACAATTTCTATTGTATATTATATTATATCTTTCTCTCTTTTGAAAATTGAAAAAAACAATACAAATTTTGAAACAGAAAAGTTAAATACTTACCTAGAAAGGGGAAAGCCTCTGGATCCTGTGTAGAGGCTTTCCATGCCGTCCACCATTGCTGAATGTGCACCCCCTCCCAAAGGAATCAGGGCTTGGGGCCATGCTCCTCTGCAGGCATGAATGCAGCCATACTGTGTGATAACAGTCATGTCTGCGCAGTAAGTCGGAGTTGCTCGATTGCATCATGCCTGAAAGAAGTGTGGTGGCAATGTGCAGGAGGGTCCCAGGCAGTGGCAGAGTTCAGAACGACGATGTGGGAGGCCTATGGAGGGTCCAGAGGCTTTCCTCTCCTTGGGCAAGTATTTGATTTTTGGCCCAAGGTTCATCTTGGGTTCTTTTCAAGCTTTATCGTTTAGATATATTTGATGCAAACACTTTTAACTTTGGTACAGAAGATATTAATGCTGCTTTTAACCCTCCTGTTTGATATCTTTGCAGTCTTTCTAATGGTGGCCATACGTGGTACACTTTTTTTCATCCAATCTTACCATTTCTATGTAGTATAAGGGTAAATTAAATGAATATATTGAAAGGATAATTTAGGCAGTTCCCTTATATTACATAGAAATGGTAAGATTGGATGAAAAAATTGTACTATGTATGGCCACCATCAGGGTGTGTTGCTGAGGAACAAAAAGCAATGACACATTTTGTGCTTACCTGCAATTTTTTTTCTCCGAAAGTGGCACAATTTAACCCACTGAACAAATGTTTTTTGCGCCGGTAACTTGTGTTACCCATGTGGTGCAATTTCAGGATAATCACATTGCTCAGGTTTGCTAAGCACGGTCCTTTTTTTTTTTTTTTTTTTGCGGACATTTTATGTCTTCTTCTTCACCGTAGGTAGGCAGGTGTGCTGCTTTCAAGAAATAAGAGAAAAGGGTATTTCCAATTAATACCAAAATGTGGCATTTCTTGAATAACTTGCTTGTGTTGCTTTTTGTGTTTATACACAAAAATACAATAAATGTGGAGTATACATGAAGTTAACCTCATTGTTCACTTGCTAGACTTATCAGAGTTGAGCTCATCCACTGTTTGGTTTTGTACTGTCTTAAGGTGGCTATACTTCAGTAGACTTGGCAGCTCATCAACCATCAGATTTATCACTTCTGATGAAAATTGGTGCCGCCAAGAGCATGCTCGTTCAACAGTTTGACCAATTTTGGGCCAAAATAAGTTGCATGTAACAATCGGACATGCTGGTAAATCTCAGGCTGACAGGCTTGATTGGATGTGCCATGGTATCTATGTGCAATAATCAGGAACGTTACAGAAAACCCTGGCCATGTCCGTCCCCCTCCCCCAAATGTAGATGTGATCCTTCCCGGTGCCTGCGCATTAATACATGCCTGTCCGGTGTCCTTCGCTGTCTCCACACTCTTCTTCCTCATTCGCTCCTCATACCAACATGTTGCACGAGGAGTACATGTGCAGGGGCAGCTAGGCTAGGCAGCCTCACTAAGCCAATTTCCGAAAGATTCCTTGCTGAAATTGATTAGGAATTGGCTTGTGGTTTATGGCCACCAACAGATCTCTCTCTGATCTAATCTAATTGGAGAGAGATCTGTCTCTTGGTCGTTTGGTAAACAAAATCGCTTGATGTATGGCCATCTGCAAAGACCACAAGCACATGGAGATGCTTGTTCTTGTTTACAATCCTATTTGAGTTTGCCTTAATGTCGCCACTAACAATACACATTGCCGAACGATCGTTTGCGAACGATTCTTCGCAGCAACAATTAGAAATGATCGTTTGGGACCACTAATGAACAAAAATCTCCTAACCAGCCCGATCAGATTTTTCTGTCAATCAGATCGGATTGGTTAGATTTTTGTCGATCATTTCCGGTTGTTCATACAAAGTATCGTTTGTAAGCGATCATCTGGCAAATTGTATCATTAGTGCCCACCTTTAGAAATGAATTGAGAATTATCAGTCAGATTTGAGCTAGCAGAAAATTTTAGGCAAGCTAGATCAGTTGTAGGAACATGCATTTTTGATCAGAACAACTTCTGGTTATGGGTGCAATGTACTGTCCTGGCCAAAAGTTTTGAGACTGTCAAAAATATTAGTTGTCACAAAGTTTGCTGCTAAACTGCTTTTAGATCTTTGTTTCAGTTGTTTGTGATGTACTGAAATATAATTATAAGCACTTCATACTTTTCAAAAGCTTTTATTAACAATTACATGAAATTTATGCAAAGAGTCAGTATTTGCAGTGTTGGCCCTTTTTCAGGACCTCTGCCATTCGACTGGGCATGCTCTCAATCAACTTCTGGGCCAAATCCTGACTAATAGCAACCCATTCTTTCATAATCAATTCTTTGAGTTTCTCAGAATTAGTTGTTTTTTGTTTGTCCACCCGCCTCTTGAGGAATGACCACAAGTTTTCAATTGCATTTAGATCTGGGGAGGTTCCAGGCCATGGACCCAAAATTTCAACGTTTTGGTCCCCGAGCCACTTAGTTATCACTTTTGCCGTATGACACGGTGCTCCATCGTGCTGGAAGATGCATTGTTCTTCACCAACCTGTTGTTGGAAGAAGTTGCTGTTGGAGGATGTTTTGGTACCATTCTTTATTCATGGCTGTGGGTTTTTTTTGGGCAAAATTGTGAGTGAGCCCACTCCCTTAGATGAGAAGCAACCCCACACATGAATGGTCTCAGGATGCTTTACTGTTGGCATGACACAAGACTGATGGTAGCGCTCACCTTTTCTTCTCCTGACAAGCCTTTTTCCAGATGCCCCAAACAATCGGAAAGGGGCTTCATCAGAGAATATGACCTTGCCCCAGTCCTCAGCAGTCCATTCACCATACTTTCTGCAGAAGATCAATCTGTCCCTGATGTTTTTTTTGGGGAGAGAATTGGCTTCTTTGCTGCCCTTATTGACTTCAGGCCATCTTCCAAAAGTCTTCGCCTCACTGTGCGTGCAGATGCGCTCACACCTGCCTGCTGCCTTTCCTGAGCAACCTTTGCACTGGTTGCACTCCGATCCCGCACCTGAATCCTCTTTAGGAGACGATCCTGTCGTTTGCTGGACTTTCTTGGACGCCCTGAAGCCTTCTTAACGAATTGAACCTCTTTCCTTGAAGTTCTTGATGATCCTATAAATTGTTGATTGAGGTGCAATCTTAGTACCCACAATATCCTTGCCTGTGAAGCCATTTTTATGCAACACAATGATGGCTGCATGCGTTTTTTTGCTGGTCACTATGGTTAACAATGGAAGATTTCAAGCATCCCCTCCTTTTAACATGTCAAGTCTGCCATTCTAACCCAATCAGCCTGACATAATGATCTCCAGCCTTGTGCTCGTCAACATTCTCACCTGAGTTAACAAGACCATTATTGAAATGGTCTCAGCAGGCCTGCAATGACCGCAATGAAATGCAGTGGAAAGGTTTTTTTGGGATTCAGTTAAGTTTCATGGCAAAGAAGGACTTTGCAATTCATCCGAACACTCTTCATAACATTCTGGAGTAAGTATATGCAAATTGCTATTATAAAAATGTAAGCACCAACTTTTCTAATTTCCAATATTTTTGACAGTCTCAAAACTTTTGGCCAGGACTGTAAAAGTAGTTTTCTTTACAACTAGTTCCTTGCTGTGCTGTGTACAGTCAGACTAACAATACACTACAAAGGTGTTTATGCGGTCCAGCCCTGCCCTTGCAACGTGTTCACTCTAGAGAGATGAACTTTGTCATTTCCCTGTCACATTGTGTTAGTCCAGATTCTTTTAAAGATGGTGTTTTCTTCAAACGTTATACACGGAGTATATAGAATGGCGGAGATTCAACATCCTGCTAACCCAGGGAGGCCCTGACAGGAAAACGGGCAGCTTCCTTACATTAGAGATCAGTCCGTTAACTCATTCCAAACACTACACTTGAGATTTTTTTCTTGGATTTCACTTGTCAAATTTACTGTAACACCTGTTTAATATGTTTGCATTGTCGACTCTAAATGTTCATGTTCCTATATAATATGGAAAATGTAATATATTGTTTTACAGTAATACAAATGCATGATTGAGCATCAACGGAATATAAGAAAAAACAGTTAAATTCATTCATTTTTTTTGTAGGGACTGAATGGCTAATCAAATGAATTTAAATGAAATCCCATCAAACTGTTATTGTCCTCAAATTTAATTTATAATCTTAAGCAGGCCAGAACTATCAGATTGTGCTGGTGGTGTATACACTATGTAAACAAGGCATAAACATTCCTGCTGTTTGTGGGGGGGGGGGGGGGGGGGGGACTTTGTCCTTTTATCTTCTCACTAATCACTTCTCTAGGAATACATCTGATAATTTTGTCCTGAAGCCGGCAATGGTATATGAGTCAGCTTCAATCATATTTTTTACTGTGCTTAATGATTTAGAGGAAAGCATTTTTTTTATGATAATACTTTTATCTGTAGCACTAGAAACCAGAGAACTGTTTAGGGGTGTGAGGGAGGACCACTATACACCAGGGAACTGTAGAGAGGGAGGGGGCCAATGGGCACCATATAACTTTTTAGGAATGCGTGGGGGGGACCACTAGACACTCGGGAACTGTATAGGTGAGGGAAGTGGTTACTAGACTTTAACCTTCCTGGCGGAAAGCTATGCCGCCTGAAGGCACCGCTCAGGCCCCGCTGGGCCGATTTGCATAATTTTTTTTTGCTACACGCAGCTAGCACTTTGCTAGCTGCGTGTGCAATGCGGTCGCCGCCGCTATCAGTCGCGCCGCAGCCGCCCCCCCCCCCCCAGACCCCGTGCGCTGCCTGGCCAATCCGTGCCAGGCAGCGCTGTGGGGTGGATCGGAGTCCCCTTTGACGTCACGATGTCGGTGACGTCATCCCGCCCGTCGCCACGGCAACGGGGGAAGCCCTCCAGGAGATCCCGTTCTTTGAACGGGATCTCCTGATCGCCGGAGGGGCTGGGGGGATGCCGCTGAGCAGCGGCTATCATGTAGCGAGACCTTGTCTCGCTACATGGAATTTTTTTTTTTTTTAAAACTGCTTTGCTGCCCCCTGGCGGATTTTAATAAACCGCCAGGAGGGTTAAGATTGATCCACCACTTGGTAACAGTGTTCAATTTCTGCCAACTTTCATTGACTGTGTGCTTCACTGTATGGGACACAAATGCTGGATGCACTTTTCCAGGCATTTAAAAAAAATCTATATAATCTAGGCCTTAGTAATACAAATATGCCATTAATAACCACTTGTTTGGTGCATAGGAAAGAACTAGTACAAACTCTGAAACACCAGACAGTAAAAGTATTAACATAAAAAAGCTGTATGTCCCCTGATCTGGGAGAACACTATCCAATGCTGGCTTAACATACTTTCTCATTCGCACCACAATCACACCATGTAAGTATCCCAGTGATGCCACGGAATAGTCAGATTTGCATAAATATAGCTGCAATTAATGTAGAGTGGGTTGCAAAAGTATTCGGCCCCCTTGAAGTTTTCCACATTTTGTCATATTACTGCCACAAACATGAATCAATTTTATTGGAATTCCATGTGAAAGACCAATACAAAGTGGTGTACATGTCAGAAGTGGAACGAAAATCATACATGGTTCCAAACATTTTTTACAAATAAATAACTGCAAAGTGGGGTGTGCATAATTATTCGGCCCCCTTTGGTCTGAGTGCAGTCAGTTGCCTATAGATATTGCCTGATGAGTGCTAATGACTAGAGTGCACCTGTGTGTAATCTAATGCCAGTACAAATACAGCTGCTCAGAGGTTGTCTAAGAGAATATTGGGAGCAACAACACCGTGAAGTCCAAATAACACTCCAGACAGGTCAGGGATCAAGTTATTGAGAAATTTAAAGCAGGCTTAGGCTAAATAAAGATTTCCAAAGCCTTGAACATGCCACGGAGCAATGTTCAAGTGATCATTCAGAAATGGAAGGAGTATGGCACAACTGTAAACCTACCAAGACAAGGCCATCCACCTAAACTCACAGGCCGAACAAGGAGAGCGCTGATCAGAAATGCAGTCAAGAGGCCTATGGTGACTCTGGACGAGCTGCAGAGATCTACAGCTCAGGTGGGGGAATCTGTCCATAGGACAACTATTAGTCATGCACTGTACAAAGTTGGCCTTTATGGAAGAGTGGAAAGAAGAAAGCCATTGTTAACAGAAAAGCATAAGAAGTCCTGTTTGCAGTTTGCCACAAGCCATGTGGGGGACACAGCAACCATGTGGAAGAAGGTGCTCTGGTCAGATGAGACCAAAATGGAACTTTTTGGCCAAAATGCAAAACACTATGTGTGGCAGAAAACTAACACTGCACATCACTCTGAACACACCATCCACACTGTCAAATATGGTGGTGGCAGCATCATGCTCGGGGGGTGCAACTCTTCAGCAGGGACAGGGAAGCTGGTCAGAGTAGATTGGAAGATGGATGGAGCCAAATACAGGGCAAACTTGGAAGAAAACCCACTTGGAGACTTCAAAAGACTTGAGACTGGGGTGGAGGTTCACCTTCCAGCAGGACAACAACCCTAAACATAAAGCCAGAGCAACAATGGAATGGTTTAAAACAAAACCTATCTATGTGTTAGAATGGCCCAGTCAAAGTCCAGATCTAAATCCAATTGAGAATCTGTGGCAAGATCTGAAAACTGCTGTTCACAAACGCTGTCCATCTAATCTGACTGAGCTGGAGCTGTTTTGCAAAGAAGAATGGGCAAGGATTTCAGTCACTAGATGTGCAAAGCTGGTAGAGACATACCCTAAAAGACTGGCAGCTGTAATTGCAGCAAAAGGTGGTTCTACAAAGTATTGACTCAGGGGGCTGAATAATTACGCACACCCCACTTTGCAGTTATTGATTTGTAAAAAAAAAATGCTTGGAATCGTATGATTTTCGTTCCACATGTACACCACTTTGTATTGGTCTTTCACGTGGAATTCCAATAAAATTGATGCATGTTTGTGGCAGTAATCTGACAAAATGTGAAAAACTTCAAGGGGGCCGAATACTTTTGCAATCCACTGTACAAGGATTTATTCCACCCTGTAATCACATCTGCTTTGTCCATTGTGTATTTCAGATTTTTGAAACATGCACAGCAGGCTCTTTCTGTAGTCTTGCCATTTTCTTGCACAGTTTAGAAACAAGAAAATATGTTGAGTGCCAGGGGTGTAACTACTAAGACCCCCTGGGGAAAGTTTTTAAAGTTTCATGGATTCTCAGCACATGTGGCCAGTTAGGCCCATCTTTGCTGAGTTTAGACTAGCATGAGTGTGTACATGTGGGGTTGATGTGGCTGTGTAATATTTAAAGCTATAGGCTTGCTATACACCAGCGGTTCTGGATGCTTGCTTTGCTTAGAAGGGCATAAAGGGATAATTTGCATATTCAGTAGTGGAGCATTGTGGGTAACCACCAATGTTCACTTATAGCTGAATTATTGCAAATTTCCTTCTGTTTTAAGAAGGCAAATTTCACCTAGCGACACTTTTTTAACTACAAATAGTTGGATTGGGCTGCTGTCAGCTATTGTCTAAGCATAGCTGAAAACCAAGTTCAAATAGTCAGAAAAAAACGCCCTGTCTTGTAGTCTCATAAGCCTTTGGCTTTTGCTGCATACTGTTCTGCCGGTCGATAAACAGATCAAAACTGTGATGACATCTGGCTGATGATTTATAAGCTGTTGACAGTTCTTGTTGTATTACTTTAATGGTGCAGGTTACACAAGCATGTTGCTGGGTGGACACACACTGAGTGCTGAGAGATAACCAGTAGAATCAATTCTGTGTATCTCCAGGTTCTTAGGTCTTTTTAACCTGTTGTACGGCCTGGTGCGCACCAAAACCCGCTAGCAGATCCGCAAAATGCTAGCAGATTTTGAAACGCTTTTTCTTATTTTTCTGTAGCGTTTCAGCTAGCGTTTTGCGGTTTTGTGTAGCGGTTTTGGTGTAGTAGATTTCATATATTGTTACAGTAAAGCTGTTACAGAACAGCTTCTGTAACAGAAACACCGGCAAAACCGCTCTAAACAGGCGTTTTTCAGAGCGGTTTGCGTTTTTCCTATACTTAACATTGAGGCAGAAACGCATCTGAAATCCAAAAAATGCCTCACCCCGGGAGGATTCGTTTCTGCAAAACGCCTCCTGCTTTGGTGTGCACCACCCCATTGAGATACATTGACCAAGCGGATCCACAGCCGCAAGCGGCTGCAGAAACGCTGAAAAAGCCGCTCGGTGTGCACCAGCCCTCAGTAAAGATAGTACATTGTAGGTCGATGCCACATATATTTACTTTTTAAAAAGGAAAATGTACGCTTTTTGGGATAATTTATTTTTAACATTTTTGCAAGAGTACAAGCTATTTTTTAGAAGTTGTTATAATTTGAATTTTACCAATAAACAGTTAAGGCATATGTCATAATTAACACACCATTTATATAAAAACAATTGGCTACTAGAGAGCATGGCTTTAAATTGTATTTCATTGTTTTGTATTTGGCTTAAAGCCATTATGGTCTGTCTGTGAGCTGTAGGTCTCCATGCCATTACAGCCCATGGTACTGCAGCCTCTTCACATCTACCACCTGGCCATTATCAATCCTGAGGTTCCAGCCTGATTGCCTAACCACTTCCCCTTTCTCTCAGTTTGCTGCAACCCACTACTTCCCCCATAGCCCAGACTTCTGGGCCCCAATGCAGAATTTGAAACTGCCCTCTATTGCATTCTTTTCATGCTAGTCTAGGATGATAACACAATAGTTACCCATGTCACCTACATTAGTGGGGCTGAATGGCATCACCTCTGAGCAGAAGGTGCCAGCAGTCCATGGACATAGCTACTGTACAAGAAAAATGCCGCTTGAAATCCCACTGAATAGGCTATTCACCCTGAACTACAATAAAATACATCTGAAAACTGACAGAATGTGATCTAAAATGCCTACATTTCCATTTTTGTTTCAAAAGTACTATTAACATATGAAGATATTGTCAGGTTTGAACAATTTGTTTCTGCATATGGAATTTATATATGCGGTCAAACCTGTTAACAGCAACAACAACAACACAGTATACCTTATGTGAGGGGAGTATAAACATACCTCTAATTACTTAATGAACCCGAGGCGGATGTAAAGTTAAAAAGAAAAGGTGAGTTACTAACAGTGTTGCTTGCGAATTTTCGACCAAGTCATTTTCACATCAAAAATCCAGTTTTCGAATTCACCGAATTTTCGTGAAAATCTTCAAAAATATTTGCGTTTTCGACCAGTAGCGAAATTTAAAGGGGACGTGCGAAATTTCAAAAATATCTGTTATATTCGACATGTGCTTAGCCTGAAAAATCGAAATTGATAGGAAGTAATGTCTTCTCTCCCCATATTAGGCCTCCCATGATTCTTAGCAGCACAATTGACCCAGGAACCATATAACTACAACCAATCAGACAACAGACAGCCCCCTGAGTATAATACGAGCTCTGTCTGACACACTAGCCTCTCTTGGGAAGAGTTAGTGAATGTGATAGGAGTAGAGAGCTTAGCTAGCTACTGCTCATTTATTTTGAAGTCTATTGTGTGTTTGTGGTTTGAAAATCTACACAGATACAAGCTACAGCAGGCTAGATTATAGTTGTATTCTAAAACAAGTCTTTTTTTAAAGAGAACTGTAGTGAGGTATATGGAGGCTGCCAAATGTATTTCTTTTAAAACGAAGCCAGTTGCTTCGCAGTCCTGCTGGTCAGTTTGGCTGCAGTAGGTTCTGAATCACACCAGAAACATGCATGCAGCTAATCTTGTCAGATCTGACAATAATGTCAAACACCTGATCTGCAGCATGCTTGTTTCGTGTCTATGGTAAAAGTATTAGAGGCAGAGGATTAGCAAGATAGCCAGGCAACTGGTATGTATATAACATGTAACACATATGTATGTAACATGTAACAAGTAACATGTATGTAACATGCATGTATATATGTAACATTTATGTATGTAACATGTACCGTGTACCATGTATGCATGTAACATGTATGTATGTATGTATGTAACATGTATGTATGTAACATTTACCGTGTACCATGTATGTATGCATGTAACATGTATGTATGTATGTATGTAACATGTACCGTGTACCATGTATGTATGTATGTAACATGTACCGTGTAACATGTATGTAACATGTACCGTGTAATATGTATGTAACATGTACCATATTGTCCTTTAAAGGACAACTATATTGAGAGGTATATGGAGGCTGCCATGTTTATTTCCTTTTAAGCAATACCAGTTGCCTGGCTATCTTGCTGATCCTCTGCCTCTAATACTTTTAGCCATAGACCCTGAACACGCATGCAGCAGATCAGGTGTTTCTGACATTATTTTCAGATCTGACAAGATTAGCTGCATGCATGTTTCTAGTGTGATTCAGACACTACTGCAGCCAAACAGACCAGCAGGGCTGCCAAGCAACTGGTTTTGTTTTAAATGAAATACATTTGGCAGCCTCCATTTCCCCCACTACAGTTGTCCTTTAAGCATGGTCGCCGTGTCCAAGCCGATGTTCCGAAGTTTGTTTGTTTTTTTTGTTTATTTGTTTTATGGGATATGTACACTGCCTGCTTCTCCTGACTTATAGACAAACAAGACAAATAACATTTATAGCGCACTTTTCTCCTGGCGGACTCAGAGCTCTATAGGCAGTAGCAGTGTTAGGGAGACTTGCCTAAGGTCTCCTACTGAAATAGGTGCTGGCTTACTGAACAGGCAGAGCCGAGATTCGAACCCTGGTCTCCTGCATCAGAGGCTAAGCCCTTAACCATTACACCACCCAGCCACTAGACTTATGGGGTTGATGGTCACTCTGACCGAGCTGCTGCTCCCCTCTGCCTCTGTAATAAATACTGACACGTGCACTTGATAAAATCATTTTTTTTTAAATTCAAATCACTATGTATATTGAGGCGTTTAACAAAAAACAATAACATAAATGTATACTTTTTTTCCTATCCTAACTTTAAAATTGATTTTCTCCAAAACTATAAGGTCTTTTTAAAAAATTATTTTTCCCACTTATACCCACTGTTCTCCTTAACATACTGTGCTAATTGTGATTCTAGCTTGTAAGGGGGCTTTGCAATTTACCGCGAAAGTCGCGGTCATTAGACGAAAATACACGTGTAAATATTAGATCGAAAATTCGCCTGTCGAAACGAAAATTTTGCTTTTTCGGTGAAATTTTTTTTTGCATTTTTTGCTCATCACTGGTTACTAACCAAAGAAGAGGCTTCTTAGGTCCTCCTCAAGACCACCGCCGCTACCTAGGACACTCTGTAAATTCCCCTTTATTCACAACTTTGGCAGTACTGTGAGAGTTTGGCTCCTGCTCATGGCTGTAACCACTGTGAAGCCTGGACCTCTGGCATAGAGTGCTGCTGCAAAGGAAGCAGGAAAATGGCTACCAGGAGAGGTGAGGTAACTATGGACACAAGCATGCTTCCATTGCACTTTATGGGGTCCCTGACACATGACTCAAGCTACCCCACACACACTTCTGGGCCTCATTTTTGGTAACAAAAAGTAGGCTTATCTTTTAGTATATGGAGTATATTCTTATTCCTTCCACATAGCTATGGGAGCTATGAGGAAGTCTAAGTCCTGATGCCACATTTTAAGAGTGGCAACAACATGATGTAGGGTGGAGTTCAAAGGAACTGTGAGGTGAGAAAAACTCTTGGGGGCTGGAAACAAGCCCCAGGTATGTATAAATACTGATTTTAGTTCAGGTTTCCTTGAATTAAGAGTTGATAAATGTTTTTTCTAGTCCTTGCTGTAGACTGAGAGTTGACCCTGTACAAATGCGCATATACTGTACATTACAATCACATGAAATATATTCCTGTATTGATCTCCTATTTATGTGTGTGGTTGGCTTATCTAAGATTTGTTTAGTTCTGTATGTCACTTCTGTCTTGTCCCTGACACTGCTTGATCCCTGCTGGTGATGCTGAAGATAGGGGCTTCATGAACACATCTGTTTACAAAATGTACTCTGTTGCAAGAGTTTGAAAGGGAAATTTTGGGATGGACTTTAGTTTCAGCAAATATGACCAGTCATGCTGAATGGTACAACATTTTTGCAGAGTCATTCTCTGAATTTGTGTATTTTTGTGACATTTGGCATATTTAACTTTATAATTTCAACATTGTTAGTCAAATACACAAGTAAGCCGTGCACTAAACATGACCAAGCATATTTTTGTAGGTTCCTTTTTTTTAATCAGCAAATAACTCACTAGGACATGCAAGCTGTAAAAATGAATCCGAACAGCTAAAACACATCTCATCTCATTAATTTGAAGCCCGACGAAGGCTATACAGCTGAAAAGCTTCACTCTTATTCTTTTAAGTTAGCCAATAAATGGTATCATCCTGATTCATAACTTCTTGCTTTTACTGATGGCTAACTCAGTACAATTCCCTACTGCTACTAATTAGTCTAAATTTCTGCTCTGGGAGTACATTACATTGCATGCATGATTTTTAATATTTATTGCTCTGGGCTACCCAAATTAAATGACCTTCTGGGCAGGCACCATACCAGTCTACAAGAATTTTCTGTCTACACTGTTAACTGGCTACCTCTTACTAGTTAAAGGTCCGTTCCAGAAAAAATGTTAGTGTGAAATAAGGTTGGCATTTTAACCACTTAATGACCGCCTAACGCCGATAGGCGTCGGCGGGTTGTTAGTGGTATAGCATGGAAACGGCCGCTCGATCGAGCGGCCTTTCCATGCTAGTTCACGGAGACTGCCTCCGTGAACAGTGTGCGAGCCGCCGATCGCGGCTCGCACGCATAATGTAAACATCTGGGGAAGAAATCCCCGCTGTTTACATCACACGGCGTTGCTGCGCAGCAGCGCCGTGACGTAGATCGGCGATCCCCGGCCTCTGATTGGCAGGGGATCGCCGTCATCTGATAGGCAGAAGCCTATCCTATCAGGCGCAGGACGGAATTCCGTCCTGCGCCGCTCAGGAAAAAAGGTAGAGGGAGGGAAAGCCGGGGAGCCCAGAAAACGCTGCGGAGGGGGGCTTTGAGGAGCCCCCCCCCCGCAAATCAGTAGTAGCCGGCGGCGATCAGACCCCCCCCTGCAGGACATCTCCCTAGTGGGGAAAAAAGGGGGGAAGTCTGATCGCCCTGCCACATTCCTGATTGGTGCTGCGGGCTGTAGAGCCCACGCAGCACCGATCAGTGCAAAATCCCCTGGTCCTTAAGTGGTTAAGGAGGCTTTGTTGCTCTCTGTTCCCTCTTGAATAGTAAATAGATACAAGCACTAACAACCAACACATTCTTCTGTCCTGTTTTACCGAACTATTATATGAATGCCTGACAGTGAAGACACAATATACATATACCGTATATTGATTAAATGCAGAGGAGAAGTTACTCATTAGTAAATATGGGTAGCTAGGTAAGAGGTGCCTTATCACAGATGTTATCTGCTTGGGCATGTAGTCCCGTTTTCTGTGCATATATATTATATAACCGTGAATAAAATGATGATGACAGAACTTAGCTTGACCTTGGTAATGACTGCCATGTTAAAGTGGACCTGAACTCTTGCACAGGAAAACAGAAAGAAATGCACCCTGTATATATTTAGAGAGTTTAGCCTATCTAATACCCCCCTATCTGGCTAATTACAAGTTGTAATTTGATCTCTCACCTGTCTGCTGACTGCCACAGCAGAGAAGCTAATTGGTAAACATAGGATGTTAACAATATGTCTGCTTCTATGAAAGCAGGCAGTAGAAAAAATGCAGATTTATTGCAGGATTTGTATCAGTTGTACAAAGGAATGTTTTTCTTTAAAAGTTATTATGCTGCTGCGTATCTTTTAGAGCAGAGAGGAAGTTCTGGGTTCAGGTCCACTTTAATAGCTTGCCCTGCAGCTAGACAATGGCCTCAATTCACTAAGATTATGCTGGAGATAAGGCAAGAGAAAACTTGCCACCATGCAGTGAGAGAGTTCTCTTATCTCTTCATTCCTTAAAGGGAAGGTTCAGGGACTGTTTCAAAAAAAAAAAAATCCACTTACCTGGGGCTTCCTCCAGCCCTTGGCAGGCAGGAGGTGCGCTCGGCGCCGCTCCGCAGGCTGCCGGTGGTCTCCGGTGGCCGACCCGACCTGGCCAGGCCGGCGGCCAGGTCGGGCTCCTTCCGCGTTCCAAAATGCGCCTCACGGCGGCGCGCTGACGTCATCGGTCGTCCTCCGGGCTTTACTGCGCAGGCTCAGTAGTTCTGAGCCTGCGCAGTAAAGCCCGGAGGACGTCCGATGACGTCAGCGCGCCGCCGTGAGGCGCATTTTGGAACGCGGAAGGAGCCCGACCTGGCCGCCGGCCTGGCCAGGTCGGGTCGGCCACCGGAGACCACCGGCAGCCTGCGGAGCGGCGCCGAGCGCACCTCCTGCCTGCCACGGGCTGGAGGAAGCCCCAGGTAAGTGGATTTTTTTTTGAAACAGTCCCTGAACCTTCCCTTTAAGTTACCTCCTCTGTAGTTAATTTCACACGCAGTTAATTAACAGCCTGTCAATTAACTTTAGAATTCTGGAGGTATTTTAAATTGAAGAGTTAACTTAGACAGAAGAGTTAACATTAGGTTTGCCTGAGGTAAAATGTTTCCTGAATACTACATGCCTCATCCCCATGGTGATAACTATAGAAACGTTATTAAAGACAGGAGATAAGCTTAGTGAATTGAGGCCAATGCTTATTATATATTACTAGTGGACCTAAGCCCATTTAAAAACAGGCTAGGTCAGTCACTGCGCATGCGCCCGCCACGCACGCACATTTCCACGGCGCGCGCACGCCCACCCTAGCACGCTGGCCGACCGCCTCTTTGCCCGTCATCGCTTGCCGCGCGTCGCTCTCCCTCAATGTCTCTGCATCCCTGCACATGCGCAGAGCGCATGTGGGACACACACAGGGACACGGGACGCAGAGACAGTAGAGTTTTAGTATAGAGGATACTCAAGGTAGTGAAAGTGCTGAAGTGGTTATACAAAGTATTCAACAGCATCAACTTAACCTTTTGTCCAGCTGTTTCTAGAATGAAATGTGGCCTGAGGTGTAAATTGTGCTCACCCCATTTTCCCTCACGGCTGGTCAAATATTGCCAGACTATGGCCCACAAATCCTGTTACCTATATCCTACATCTACAGATGGTAACAGTTGGCCTGTGGGAAATGCTTTCTGGGTGATTTGTGGCCACAATTTATTTCCTGAATCTTTCTTCATGAACTTTTGGATGCAAGTCCAGTCTAGCAGAATTTTCTTAGCATTCTTTCAGATCTCTTTTTTTTTCAATATGTCCATTGCGTTGATGTCACGGCATAATGGATAGTAAATCGCATTCCAACACCATGCAACTATATTTCAGTGGGGCCATTCACACTGGCTGTTGTGTGGTGTGATGAGTCCCAACAGGCGTAGTGGTTAGCGCTCTCGCCTTGCAGCGCTGGGTCCCCGGTTCGAATCCCAGCCGGGGCACTATCTGCAAGGAGTTTGTATGTTCTCCCCGTGTCTGCGTGGGTTTCCTCCGGGCACTCCGGTTTCCTCCCACATCCCAAAAACATACAGATAGGTTAATTGGCTTCTCCCTAAAATTGGCCCTAGACTACAATAAATAAGATACATGCATACATAAACGTATGACTATGGTAGGGATTAGATTGTGAGCTCCTCTGAGGGACAGTTAGTGACAAGACTATATTCTCTGTACAGCGCTGCGTAATATGTCGGCGCTATATAAATACTAAATAATAATAATAATAATAACAGAACTACACACTGCCTGCAGTGCATTACTGGGCAACGCATGTAGTGCAGAACCTTCAAGCATAAGTCTATGGACTGTATCCTGCACTGTACGACTTTTGAGGCGCAATCCCATTTCTGTGGATATGCACCATAATCAATCTAGTGTATAAGTAGCCTTAAAGGGAACCTGAACTGAGTAAAATTATTTAAAATAAACATATGATGCAGCTGCAAATGAATATTATATACTTACCTCGCCGTCAGTTCCTCTCAGAAGCTCCCCATTTTCTTCTTACAGTGATCCCTTCCAGTTCTGACAGTATTTTGTCAGAACTGAAATAGACCAGTTGCTGTCAGTTATATATCAGCTGCTGTCAGTTACAACTGAATGTGCAAGGTAATGTCCATGTTTCCCTATGGCTCAAGTGGGCGATATTACAGTTTAACAGTGAGCTGACCAGGAAGCTGTTATGGGGTAATGACCATTTTCAAAATGGAGGACGGAGAATTCAATTGATCATGGTTGACAAACAGGACGCAAGAGAGCAGAAAGAGATTGATGAGTAGACTGCGAGGGAGGTAAGTATGACCGGTTTATGTTTTTCACCTTTTAATTTTCAGTTCAGGTTCTCTTTAGAGGTAGAATGCTTTTATTTTTTTTTATCATTTTTTTTTTGGGTGGCATCATGTTTTGAAATGCCAGATGGAGCATCAACTGTATCTTTCAGGTTGAAGGGTCTTTTTGCCATCACTCTGATCTTTAGCTCCCTCCACAGATTCTCAATTGGATTCAAGTCAGGACTCTGGCTGGGCCACCCCCAAACGTTAATGTTGTTGTCTGCTAACCATTTCTTCACCACTTTTGCTGTGTATTTTGGGTCATAGTCACGCTGAACTGTCCATTGGTGGTCAAGTTTCTCTGCAGACTACCTAATGTTGTCGTTGAGAATCCTCATGTAGGCCCAGTGCACACCAAAACCGCTAGCAGATCCGCAATACGCTAGCGGTTTTGGGAGCTGATTTCAGAGCGATTTCTAGGTATGTTTAGAGAGGTTTTCTAAACATACCTAGCGGTTTTGGGTGCGTTTTTGTGTAGCAGATTACACATATTGTTACAGTAAAAGCTGTTACTGAACAGCTACTGTAACAAAAATGCCTGGCAAACCGCTCTGAAGTAGCGTTTTTCAGAGCGGTTTGCGTTTTTCCTATACTTTGAGGACGAAACGCTTCAGAAATCCGCAAACGCGCAGCAGGAGGCGCGTTTGTGGCTTGGCAAAAACCGCAAACCGCCGGTGTGCACCATCCCATTGCAATACATTAGACAAGCGTTTTTATAGGCGGATGCGGCCGGCGGATCGCTCCAAAAACCGCTCGGTGTGCACTGGGCCATATTCCTCGTATTTCATGGTGCCGTTTACTGTGATTAGGTTCCCTGGTCCATTGGCTGAAAAAACAACCCCAATGCATTAGGTTCCTATCACCATGTTTGACATTGGGGATAGTGTTCTTTAGGTTAAAGGCTTCTCCTTTTCATGCCAAATGAAGGAAATATCATTGTGACCAAACAATTCAATTTTTGATTTACAGAAGACCGGAAGTCTTCTTCTTGGTCCAGATGAGCATTTGCAAAGGCCAAGCAAGCTTTGGTGTGTCTTATCTGTAGAAGTAGTGTCGACCTTGTTCTGCATCAGTGGAACCCAGCAGTGTTCAGTGTCTGTTGGATTGTCTGCCTTGAGACATTGCCACCAGCAGAGCCCAGATTCACCAGGATGGCCTTGGTGGTGATCCTTGGATTCTTTCTCACCTCTCTCACTATCCTCCTGGCCAGCACAGAGGTCACTTTTTGCTTCCGACCATGTCCTCCGAGATTTTCCACAGTGCAGAACATCTTGTAAATTTTATTAATACTTTGCACTGTAGCCACTGGAACTGGAAAACATTTAGAAATGGCCTTGTAGCTCTTTCCGGACTTGTGAACAGCCACAATGCGCAGCTACAAGTCCTCACTGAGCTCCTTTGTCTTTAGCTATGACTGTCCACAAACCAACTGCAGAGAGTTTTTCACCTGTTGAATTGATTACAACAGTTGTTCCCAATTTATTAGGGTAATTAGGATGCTTTGGTACAGCTTGGACTATTTGGAATGGTAAAGAACTTTGGATTTTCCCACAGACTGTGACAGTTTGTGAAGGGTATGAATAATTTTGGACTAGACACTTTTTTTGCTCAAATTTAAATAAAAACTGAGAAATGTTTTTTTTCACAATAATGCCTTTTGTACATTGTCTTATTATCTTTTGGGAGACACCTATGTCATTTTCCATAAAAAAAATACTTGCTGGTTTAATAAAAGTAACTTTAAAAATTTGCCAGGGGAATGAATAATTATGGGCAGCACTGTATATTTGATTGCCTAATAACTATCATCATGGAAGTAACAGAAGTAAAGTTAGAACCTCCACTGAGGGACAGTTGAGCTACGTACACATACACGACTAAAGTCGGCTGTGGCAGCTGATAATGACCACCTCAGCCGATAATCAGGCCTGCAGCTCGCGAACGCTACACACAAGTATTCTTACTCCCGACTATGGCCAAAGCTAATGGGCAAGCCGCTCCTATGCCCACTGCTCGCGCTGCTTCACCATCCCTCCAAGTGGCAGAACATCTCATCTGAGGCTAGTGTTCTCCTACTAGCCCCTCCCGCTCTGTCGTGCACCGTGCCGCTGGCCCTACTTCTCACTCATAGCAATAGAATGTGTCTGTGCAGAACTTGGCTCCAAACTGTTGCCCAAGAGATTCCTGTGGGCTTCAGTAATTATATACGGTATGTGTGTATGCACCTCTGTGATGGAGATATGCCTATGGTTGGAATTGCATTGCGAGCCCGGCTGAGGGGACAGCAAGTGATAAGACTATGTAAAGCGCTGTGGAAGATTTCAACACTATATAAATACAAGATAAATGTTTACAGTTCCCTGCAGAAAAATCACCATCACCATGCAAATGGATAAATCTGATGGGAGGAATTTGGTTGCCCTACTGTCATTTCAGTACCGTAATTGACTTGTGAAATTATGCAGCACACACTGCCTGCCAGACATGAGAAAATGCCAGCTGAACATGTCAGTGTGAACGCAGTCAAAAAAATAAGTTGTCGTTTGTTTACCTGACATTCCCTCTATGATGGGAGCAATAGAGAAATGCTGGCGTTTAATGTTGGTGTGAAACTAAACTATTACATTTGTTTTATTTTATTTCTAAAAGGTATATTGCTCTTTATCAAAATGTGTAAAAATTACAAAAAAATATTTTTCAATATTTCCAGTGGAATCATGGGCCCTGGGCTGAATGCAATTTTAGGACCAACAGGAAGTGGCAAGTCATCGTAAGTAACATTCATGACTATTACAACATTATAGAATGTAAGCTAGCATGGTCAAGGTTCTTTTCCTAATTTTTCTCATTTCTGTGGTAATTATTGCTGGATGTGTTTATCCCACACATGAACTATCTATGTATTTTGTTCTTGTGTTGCTGGATGTTTCAGTTGTACTATCTTTGAACAATAGATTTAGGTTCCCCACTATTACCTGTTTAATACTCTGCACAGCACCAAAGAAGGTGTTGGTTTGGTATAAAGAAAAGTATAACCATTGTTAAGAAGCATTTGTATGCAGATAATAAAACGCTATAAAGGTCATTTAATGCTAAAATGAAAACAAAAGCCCACACATAGAGAGACCCTGCCCAGACTCCATGTTACTGCTATGACGGGAGGGTTACATCATTCATAGCTTTGCACTATATATTGAGCAGTACACTGCTAGTGGCAGCAGCAGTGTGATCAGATCATTATTTTGCAAGAACCTGATTTAACATGGAGTTGAGTAAGGGCCCGTTTCCACTCTCGCGGAAACGGCCGCGAATCCGCAGAGTTTCCCCGCAGGCAAATCGCGCGGGGAAACTCTGCCATAGGGGACAACGGCGCCGCCGGCCGAATCGCTTGCAGTAGCGATTCGGCCGGAAACCCCCACAGAATTCGCGGCGGAGGCTGCGATTCCCATAGCCGTGCATGGCACGGCTGATGGGAATCGCCTGCGATCCCGCCCACCCGCTCAGTGCCGGCGTGCGTCTACGAGACGCACGCCGCACTAGTGGAAACGAGCCCTAAGGTGAAAGACTAGGGAAGCACTCAAGTGTCTGGAAGATACCAGTGGTTCACCTGATCTTCTAGTGTATGACTAGCTTAAAGCCGTGCTAGCCAAGATCTCTGTGCCTTGTGTATTGCTGCTTTTCCCCAGATTCAATCCTGCTTAACCCCTGAAATGTAAAATAATGTGAAAGATCAGCCCTATGTTTGAACTACATACACACATACATACGTACATACATACATACATACATACATACATACATACATACATACATACATACATACATACATACATTTACTATAAATTATTAAGCACTTAATAAATGAGAACTCGCTGTACAGTATATCTAAGGCTGTTCAGAATCCATGTATAGCTGCTGCAAGTAAAAAAAAAAAAACGTAGTAAATTTTGCTGACTGATTTACAGCCGATTTGATTACTTAGACTGCCCTCAATTGCCCTAAACTTATATGAGTGATTCACTTTTGATTTTGGGCAAAATAAACATGATTATTCAGTGTAACTTTGTCTTTACAAAAAAAAATAAATATATATATATATATATATATATGATTATTCAGACAGATCAGACATTTTGTAAATTCTCTGTGTGAGGAGGGGTCAAACAGAAACAGGGTGATCAATGGTCCATAGCCATGGCACTGCAATGCCTGCAGTTCCATTGAAACAAGATAGATTTCTACTGAAATCTAATAAAATTAAATTTTCCTGTGTGATGTAGAAATCAATCACTACCCAACTGATATCTAATTAGATGGGGATCGAACAGCCTTGCATATCAGGCCATAATCGACCCATGTATAACTGCCTTAAAACATAAGTAATGTATAGATTGTCCTGTGTTTACTAAAGAAAATTCAGAGAGAGCAAAAACACTAGTTTGCTGTATCCCCTGCAGGCTGCTAGATGTTCTCGCCGCACGAAAAGATCCTCACGGCCTTTCAGGTGAGGTACTAATAGATGGGAAGCCACAGCCGCCTAACTTCAAGTGCCTCTCTGGTTATGTTGTGCAGGTAAGTCACATTTGTATTTCACTATTCTGCAAGAATAAGTCGTACTTCAAACTTACTAATGCATATTTAGGGCCGTTTCCCATTAGTGCGGTGTGGTAAATTGACCAGAAGTCAACGCAGCCTAATGAAAGTCTATGTGGTAGTTCACACTCCCCACATTGGGTTTGCAGCTCCGGAATGCCCTCACATGCGGACATACCTTTGTTACTGCGCTGCAATCTGTGTCGGACCGGAAGTCATGTAAGCCTATGGCAACACAGGATTTGCTAAAAAATGTTGGCATTGCGATATTGCGGCGCGCATGCACGGAGGTGTATTTTACAATACGCTTCCGCGCAGTTCCATATTTCTGAAACGGGAATTGATCGCAAGCGAGCATCACTTCCGGTTTGGATCTCAGCTAGAATGGGATTACCGCATACTAACGTGGTAATCCCTGAAAGCCTGTTTTTGGCGGTGCGGCCCAGTTTACAGTCGGAAGCTGGCCTTAGTGATGATCGGGTTTAGGAGAACTTGTGGAGAATCATGCAAGTTGTTTGATCAGCTGATAGATTTGCAAAGCTCTTATTTGCTGTGATCACATCCTGCTTTAGTACATGATCATGACTAGCAAAGCAGACACTTACATATCTATCACCTGACCAAACTGATCACATGCTCACATGCCTCCATGAATTCTCGTAGACAATGACCATCTCTATGCATATTATGTTTCTTCCCTTATGATGTGGAGGCAGATAGTTTTCAGCATATAATTTAAACTGCAACCTGAGGGCATAATACCGTATATACTCGCATGTAAGCCGACCCGCATATAAGCCGACCCCCCAACTTTTCCATGAAAAAACAGGGGAAAATGATTGACCCCCATATAAGCCGGGGGTAGGAAATGCTGGATTGGTGCAGGCCGCGTAATCCCCCCAGTGTGTCCCAGTATAGCTAGTATAGTGCCCAGTATGGGTAGGTAGTGCCCCAGTATAGCTAGTATAGTGCCCAGTTTAGCCAGTATAGTGCCCAGTATAGGTAGGTAGTGCCCCAGTATAGCTAGTATAGTGCCCAGTTTAGCCAGTATAGTGCCCAGTGTAGGTAGGTAGTGCCCCAGTATAGCTAGTATAGTGCCTAGTATAGCTAGTAGAGTGCCCCAGTATAGCTAGTAGAGTGCCCCAGTATAGCTAGTAGAGTGCCCCAGTATAGCTAGTAGAGTGCCCCAGTATAGCTAGTAGAGTGCCCCAGTATAGCTAGTAGAGTGCCCCAGTATAGCTAGTAGAGTGCCCCAGTATAGCTAGTAGAGTGCCCCAGTATAGCTAGTAGAGTGCCCCAGTATAGCTAGTAGAGTGCCCCAGTATAGCTAGTAGAGTGCCCCAGTATAGCTAGTAGAGTGCCCCAGTATAGCTAGTAGAGTGCCCCAGTATAGCTAGTAGAGTGCCCCAGTATAGCTAGTAGAGTGCCCCAGTATAGCTAGTAGAGTGCCCCAGTATAGCTAGTAGAGTGCCCCAGTATAGCTAGTAGAGTGCCCCAGTATAGCTAGTAGAGTGCCCCAGTATAGCTAGTAGAGTGCCCCAGTATAGCTAGTAGAGTGCCCCAGTATAGCTAGTAGAGTGCCCCAGTATAGCTAGTAGAGTGCCCCAGTATAGCTAGTAGAGTGCCCCAGTATAGCTTGTAGAGTGCCCCAGTATAGCTTGTAGAGTGCCCCAGTATAGCTTGTAGAGTGCCCCAGTATAGCCAGTATAGTGCCCCAGTATAGCCAGTATAGTGCCCCAGTATAGCTAGTAAAGTGCCCAGTTTAGCTAGTATAGTTCCCAGTATAGCTAGTATAGTGCCCAGTATAGGTAGGTAGTGCCCCAGTATAGGTAGTATAGTGCCCCAGTATAGCTAGTAAAGTGCCCAGGTTAGTTAGTATAGTGCCCAGTTTAGCTAGTATAGTGCCCAGTATAGGTAGGTAGTGCCCCAGTATAGCTAGTATAGTACCCAGTGTAGGTAGGTAGTGGCCGGTATAGTGCCCTGCTTCCCCCGCTGCTATTACCTGCAGCGGCTTCCTCGTCCCCGGCGGCGCTTCCTCTTCCCCGCTCTCATGCCTCTATGAAGAGATCACAGCAGCGCGCCCGGCGCTGCTGCTCTGATGATGCAGGGGGCAGGAAAGAGTGCGGCTCCCTGTAGCGGCGATCTGTATCGCCGCTACCATGGGAACCGCTCTTTCCTGCCCCCTGCATCATCAGAGCAGCAGCACCGGGCGCGCTGCTGTGATCTCTTCATAGAGGCATGAGAGCGGGGTAGAGGAAGCGCCGCCGGGGACGAGGAAGCCGCTGCCGAAACAAGTAATAGCGGCGGCGCGGGGAGGGGGTAGCGGGGGCCGCGGACCACGGACCACCAGGGAAGACTCGCATACAAGCCGACCCCCCAACTTTTGACCCCCTTTTTGGGGGTCAAAAATTCGGCTTGTATGCGAGTATATACGGTAATTAATAATGCAAAGCCAAAGAATAGTGTATCCAAAGCAGCCCAATTGTGAACAACTGTATACAAAAATCCAGGGCCGTGTTGATTTTTTAAAAAACATTTTTTAATCTCGCTGGTGTCTGCTCTTGAGTACAAGTCTTGTTTAATCACTATCCTTTCTGCAATCCTCCCTGTGTTCTGAGGGAAGAATTAGTTGAAATCAGGGCTATGGAATTGTTTTAAAAATCATTCCAGCTCCGACTCCTCAGTTTATGAAACCAGGTACCCAAAATGACTCAGACTCCTCTACTCTGACTCCTTAGTCTAACACTTACCAGGGCTGTGGATTTTGTACAAAAAACATCTGACTCCTCAGATTACTCTGAACTCTGAATCCAGGTACCCAAAATTGCTCCCACTCCTCGACTCCAACTCCACAGCCCTGGTTGAAATAATTGAAAATAAACTCATACTAGGTCTGCAGATTGCCATGTTCTTCAATGTCCCCCAGCATTGGAAACACTTTGCAGCTACTTCTCTATAGACAAAAACACAATAGGCCTGATTTGCTACGTTTTCTCAGTTAATTTTTCCTTCTATTTGGAAGTTTTTAGTTCTCGAAATGATTTTTTTTTTTCAACCAGATAAACTTTTTTTTACAGTAATTGTAAATTACTTTACAATTTGTTACTTGATTAAAAAGGTCAGCATTTCTGTAACTGATTTGTGTGTCTTATAGGATGACGTTGTGATGGGTACATTAACTGTTAGAGAGAACCTCCAGTTCTCAGCAGCCTTAAGATTGCCCAAGACCCTGAGGCAAAGAGAAAAAGATGAGCGAATTGATCAGATTATCAAGGAGCTCGGGCTGACAAAAGTTGCCGATGCAAAGGTACAGTAGAGTGAAGCTGGTGCTACACTGAATTATATTTACCGCTAATGAATTTTCTGCAATCTGCAGACCTGATGTTTTAGATGCCCTAGAAATTAATGTTGACTTTTTTTTTTAAGGTTGGCACCGTGTTCATTCGTGGGGTTTCTGGAGGAGAGAGGAAAAGGACGAATATTGGTATGGAGCTCATTACTGATCCAGGGGTTTTGTTCTTGGATGAACCAACCACCGGTTTGGATGCCAGCACTGCCAATGCTGTTCTTTTGCTGCTGAAAAGGTAGTAAATATACTTCTTATAGCTGCTTCTTGGGTGTATTTTTGCATTTTCAATGCCCATTACTGCAGTCTTGGTACTTTATATAAACCTGCCTCTTATGTATCAATCACTGGTGTTGTTTGTGCTGCCAGACAGGAATACCCTTTAAGTGGTTGGGGTTTTTTGAGCATATATTCTTCATATTGCTTTAACCCTTTTCCTACCAGCCGATTTGTCCTAAATGCGAACATCTACTGAAAAGCAGTTTTTAGATATTTTGCACTCATTGGGTTTACTTAAGATTTTTTACAAGAAAACCTACATGAAATAGGACATATTATGTATTGTTTTTCCGTAATGAATGTGGCTTGAACACTGAACCAAAACTTTGTACTTTTCTTGAGATATAACAAAATGTGAGTGAAGTATGTTTACAAAAATGAAAAAAAAAAATCAAATAATTTTCTGTTGTGTTTTTTTTTTTTTTTCCAAAGAAGAATTACATTCACTGACAAAAATGTTACTGTTCGTAAAAGCCCTGATTCTGCTGAATCCAACTTTGTATTCCTTTAGAGGTGCAGGGAAAGGACTCAAATACACAGAGAATCTGAGGAATGGAGAAGGCAGCCTGTCTAAAGGCATGTTGGGGATGTTTTTTTTATGCTGTTACTGCACAGCTGCTGAATGCCAGAATTACAGCTTTGTCTCTTCCACTGTGTTTGCTTGGGGTCATGTGGCAGGCATGGAGCCTCTACTTGAAATCAGAGCCGAGGAGCTTGTTACCTAGAGGTTTTACATGCCATCTGTAGCAGTGGATCTTTGCTGCAAACAGCAAGAAGAAAACAAACCAGGAGGTGCCAAAAAACGTACTAGGTATGTTCTTGGCAGTAGTAGTCCTTGCTTGCCAGAACGTACTAGGTACGTGCTTGGGAGGCAAAGGGTTAATACCCTAAACCTAACCAGTCACCATCAGTTTTGTTTAATAGTGTGTTTCAATCCATCTAAAACAATTCAGCTCAATTCACTCCTAAGTTTTTCTTCTCCTAGGTGAAATTTTAACAACTTATCAATAAAATTCGGTTTAAGGCACAAGCAAGGAAGAAAATAGAATAATTTTGACAGTACTTTTTACCTACGCTTTAGTACTTTGTCAGTGTTTAAAGAGGAACTGTAACATAAAAAGATCCCCTGGGGGGTACTCACCTCGGGTGGGGGAAGCCTCCGGATCCTAATGAGGCTTCCCACGCCGTCCTCCATCCGTCAGGGGTCTCGCTGCAGCCCTCCGTGGAGTCCGGGCAGCGGTGACGACAATATTTACCTTACTGGCTCCTGCACAGGCGCTCTGACGGCTGTCGGCTCCGAACTACACGGAAATACCCGATCGCCGTCGGGTCCGCTCTACTGCGCAGGCGCAAGTTGCCTGCGCAGTAGAGCGGACCCGAATGAGATCGGGTATTTCCGTGTAGTTCGGAATGGAAAGCCGCCACAGCGCCCCCGCTGGAGCCAGCAAAGGTAAATATTGAAATGACAGTCGGCACAGTCGCCGGCTGTTCGGAGGGCTGCGGAGAGACCCCCGTGGGACAGAGGACGGCGTGGGAAGCCTCATTAGGATCCGGAGGCTTCCCCCACCCGAGGTGAGTACCCCACAGGGGATCTTTTGAATGTTACAGAGTCTCTTTAAAAGTTATTTTTCAACAAAAGATGAAAAATTATCGCCTAGGAGAAAACTTAGGGCCCGTTTCCACTAGACATGAATCCGTATCGCGATTTTCCACAATGGCTCTGCAATCAGTGCATACCAATGGAGTAATTTCCATTGAATTCGGTTGCACCATTGCAGAGCGATATGATTGTGGGGAAAAATATGGATTGCATGCTGCAGATTTCTGCAGCACACATTCGATTCCCCCGCAGTGTAGTTTATAGCCGCATCCGAACTTCCAGGTTGTCCTGGAAGACAACCACAGGTAGACACATGCGGAAAGCTGGATGCAGAAAGCATGGAAATGCACCCTTAGGAGAAAAAGGGAATTGAATAATGCCCATGATCAGCTAAGGCATTCTTTATCTCTTGGCATGATGTGCCAGTGATTGGAAATGCTAATTCAGTTAGGGAAATAGAGATATTTTAGAACAAGCTATAACTAATATTAAAAATGCCAAGCAGAAAATTGTTTGCAAGTTTACAGCTACTTTTGACAACAGTCCTTGAAATGAAATAACATATTAGTAACCTCTGGCTGTAAGGGCTCTTTCTCTCATCATCCTCCAGGACAGCTCACCTGAGATTATCATTGATCCCCTCCCCTATGGAAACACATGCAAATGTCAATTAATTAAACAAATTAGCTCCCACTACATAGCCAGTTACCTCCTGTGCTTCCCCAGTTCTTCATTGTTTCCAGCTCACCCATGGCTCACTGCAGTTTGTTTGTTGTTTTGACTATAGGGGAGCTTGTTTGCACCTATAGTGGAAAGATAGGATATATTTTCCTCATGTGGGGGCAGTTCCTGCTTGGTATGCGGAGCGAACAGAGAGTGTGATATGACAGGTGTTTTTCATTCACTCCCGGTCGATCTAACATGCTCTGGAGTGAGTGTGTTCTATCCTCCCTCATGGCTGCCCCTGATATGGTGTCCTCTGAACACATGTAAGCGGCTGACAGCTCCTCCGCATGGCTGCCTAAGGTCGGCAGACGGAAGCTCCGCCAGTCCAGGGCGTCTATTGGTGGTGCCAGCAGGAAGGGTTCCTTTGACCGTAGGGGCGGCGCTGAGCACACGAGGACGGCATTTTAAGCCGTTGAGCACATGTGGGGCACCAGAGACTGTCAGAAGCAGATGGAGATGAAGCAGTCTGATTCCTCTACTGTGGACAGTGATAAGGTACAGGCTGCAGACCCTGAGTAAGCAAGCACTCAGCCACAGGTACCTCTCTATCTCCTGTCTCTCACTCAGATGTGTATTATGGTTGTGATGAACAGGATTTCTAAGCTGCACTGTGTTATGCAGCGTAGCTTTTAAAAGGAGGTTCCCTTTTAAACAGTTAGATCAGGAGCATCCCTCTCAGAGGGGATCCCAGGCGACTGTCTCAGCTGTCAGGCAGCAGGTCTCCTGGCGGAGCTCCACTCCACCGCGGTGATTGCGGAAGTTCATCCGCCTTGAAATGATTGCACTGATGCAAACTCATGGGGGCGTGCGTTCCATGGGAGCTCCCGGTGGAAGTCGCTACTCTGTAACTTCCGCTGGCTGTGCGGCGTCTATTCCAATAGACATACCGAGAGGCAGCAGCAGCTACTAGCAGCCCAGGCTGACACTGCTCCAGGAGCTGCTGCTCCCTCTGCCATCATGGAGCTTTCCTCCCCTCAGGGTGTGAGCCCAGCCGCACAAGCCAGTACAAGCTAGAGCTACAGGCCTTCTATCCTGATAGATCTGAGTCTAGACTGGTGGGATTTGCTTTGCAGTACCCTATCTGAAACCTTGATGTAATGCTTATACTTGTCAGGGGTAAAGCATGAAGGTGATAACCAGTTCAATGTTTGTCCAAATTTCAATGACCACTTTCTGGGAAGTATTTAATTTGTTAAAGAGCTTCCATTAGAGGTAATCCAGTCTAATCGGGCTGAGAGACCTCAGGTGTTTCATCATCCAATGGTTTCAGATTCCTCCTTGAGGGGAAACAGAGGCTGGGGGATGGGCACTCCCTATAGCTTTGCTAAAGGATTGCATGTAATGCATTTGGAACAAACAGTCAATTTTGAGATTGCTGGTTTGGGCCCCATCTGCGCTGCACAGTTTTTTTTTTTTTTTTTTGGTGCGCTGCAGTTTGATTCGATTTATTGGGTTGCATGGACCATAAATACATGATTAACTTCATTGGAAATGAGTATAAAGTACTTTACAAGATAATGTCTTTAAATCTTTTCTAAAATGAGGTATCCCTTTGAGGATACAGGAACCTTTATAGCAGGTAAGTGGTTCCTCAATGGAAATTATTACTCAATGTATTTCAACTTTGACTACAGAGTTTCCTACTGAAGTACTGGTCACAGTACAAGGATTTATTAATCCTGTATTCCTGTGGATGGCAGGTCTGTCAGCTAGTTTGCTTTTCAGTTTTATACACATAATTAATCTGTTTGCAATGCTAATCGTATGCAATGATATGCATAGATTTTCTGACACGAGTGCATCTCAGATAAGATTAGGTGCAGTGATTATGCACATTGATTGCAATACTGCTTTTTCAGATACTTATATGCAAAGCTTATGCATAGGCATTTCAAATAGCAAGTTTGCTTTTCCGGAAAAGGGGCTGTAGCTAGTATGGTGATAAAGGCTTTGCCTCTGACGTTGGTAACTAGGGTTTACACCTCAGCTCTTCCTGTTCAGAGAGCCTGCACCTATTGTATAAGTAGTTCTTAGGGCAAGACTCCCTAAGGTTGCTACTGCCTAATGAGCATGCCCTAATGGTTGCAGCTTGGATGCCTTGAATCTGGCTGGACAAAAGCGCATTAAAAGAGTTTAAGCAGCTTTAGCTGCAGTCTAAAGCATTTCCTTTAGGGCTCTTCCACACGAGGACTTTGCGTTTGATGCGTTATATTGCACTGCGTTATGTGTCTTGCGGTGCGCCGTTTTCGTTGCATACTGGTAGAACGAAAATGGCGCATGCATCACATTTATATAAATAGAAAGAAAAAAAAATAAAAAAAATTAAGAAACATTACTGAGCATGTGCAAATAGTCCAGTGGAGCTAGTAACCAAAAGAACGCACAGCATGTAGCACTTTCTAAATGTTGCTGCACGTTACAAACAACGCAACATGAGCACTGTGAATGTCACACATACGTTGGGGCTGTTCACATTACAAACGCGGATGACCACGCATACGGAACGCAGCACATGCGAACGCACGCCATCTTCGTTTTGTATGCGTTGCATGGCTGATCCCAGCACTGAAAAGTGAATGGGACAGCCGCGCATTTTTTGCCAAGACCGCGTGCAGCATGCGTTCCCAGACCGCACAGGTCCGGAACGCATGCAGTGTGAACATCAGACAGTGCACTCTATGCACTGTCTGTCGTGCGTGTCTGCCTCCTGCATGCGTTTCCAAAACGCAGCTGGAAACGTGGGCAGTGTGAATGGGCCTTAGTCTGCGTTATTACTTTTTATAACGTGCAACCTTAGCGTCGCACTGTGAAGGAGCCCTTATGGGTTACCTAGTGTTCCCATGATCTGTATGAAAGATCATGATAACAATAGCAGCCTTTTCTATCAATACCGAAGATTTATTTGTTTTTTGTATTTCTCTAGCTATTTTCTAGACAATCTTTTTGATAAGCAGCAAAAAGGAAGGAAGCTCCTAAGACCATATTGAGTTTGTCTTACAACGCTGAAGCACTTTAAGGAAGATTCGGAATCTGCAGATATCTGAAATAGTTTTGTGGGTAGGTCACTAGTTGTGACTCGACAGAGCTCTTGTTGCCGATAAAAAATATGGATTCTCAAATCGAAGGTACACATACACTGCTGGGAGTAAAATCTGTCACGGTAAGACAAGATATGTGGCTCCTGGGAAGATGTTCATCCTGTCTCCCAACTGTAGCTTGGGCAATATACAGAGTATTTTCTACAGTGTGTGCATCAAACACCAAGTTAAACCTGTCAGGGCTTGCTTTGCGGGTTTGACCTAATTGGCTGATCACGAGGCATTGCTCATGCAAATATGGGAAGCCGACCTACTAACGCAGGGCGACCTGGTCCATCCAGACCCAGGCTTTCTCAATCTTACAGCCTAGATCCTGAGGGGCAACCCTTAAGTAATATAGGATTTTCAGACAGTCATAGCTACTTTGCTGAAATGTAGAAAGGAGAATACTAGAAAGATTTATAACCAGGTCGGGAAAACTTTTTCTTATGGAAAGAAAGGGAGAATATTGTTTCAAATGATATTCAATTTATTTTGGATTTTTTTTTGTAGGATGGCGTAGTTCTAGGTTTAGCAGTCAGCACCCTGCGCATGCAGGGTTCAGCATCATCAGTTTTTTGAATAGACCATTATCTACTGAACTGCATGGGTAAAAAAAAAAAAAAATTGGAATCTATGGCCAGATCCCAGCCGGTTTCCAGCAGGGTTGCTCCACCGTGGGATTTGTCACTAGTCCTAGATGTTCTGATGTCACATTTTTTTTATTTAATTTAAATTTTTTTTTTTTTTTTTTTTTTGAACCAGCAGAGGAAATGCTGATTAAGATTTTTGACCTTAAAGGTAGCTTTCCTGATAGCCATTACAACGGCTAGAAGGGTGGGGGATATACAGGCACTGTCCATGGAGGACCCCTATATGATCATCCATCCAGATTGAATAGTCTTCAAACCTGATCCCACATATTACCCAAGGTAGATACAGCTTTCCATAGGTCTCAGGAAATCATTCTACCATTCTTTTTCACTAACCCTAAGAACGAGGGAGAGAAAAGATTGGCCAGACTAGATGTAAGACAAGCAGTTATCACACATCTAGAGAGCACTCGACACTGGAGAAGGTCAAGCCATCTTTTTCAGCTATTTTGCAGGTAGTTGGAAGGGCCTACATGCTTCCAAGAACTTAATAGCTAGATGGATTAGGGAGGTGATTACGTTAAAAGAACTCAGTAGGCAGTAATACACCCTCAGATATTAGAGCACACTCGACTAGATCCTTGGCAACCTCTTGGGCAGAGAGATCGGGAGCTTCACTAGACCAGATATGTAAAGCGGCAACATGGTCAGGACACTCAACATTTGTGAAGCATTACTGAGTCGAATTACTCTCCAGCCAGGATCAGGCATTTGGTCACAAAGTGCTCCAGGAAGTTATCCCACCCTAAGGTAACGGTTTCTCGCTGGTCTCAGGTGAGCTGTCCTGGAGGATGATGAGAGAAAGGCCGAGCTACTTACTGGTAGTAGTGTTTCGGCGAATCCTCCAGGACAGCTGCCTTAGTTCCCAGCCCTATTTCCACTTAAGAGTTGTATATGTTTTAAATGAATATAATAACATGCTATGAAAATAAGGGATGAGCTAAGTACTCTTTTTAGAACTGGAGAAGCACAGGAGGTAACTGGCTATGTAGTGGGAGCTAATTTGTTTAATTAATTGACATTTGCATGTGTTTCCATAGGGGAGGGGATCAATGATAATCTCAGGTGAGCTGTCCTGGAGGATTCGCCGAAACACTACTACCAGTAAGTAGCTCGGCCTTTCACATCAGAGCTTGCGTTGGAGAACGCTCAAAGCATACGTTTTGTTGTATGCGTTTTAATGCGTTTTGATATGCGTTGCACTGCAGTGAGTGTGCGTTTTTAATCCGTTTTCAATGCGTTACAGCACATAGAAAAACGCAGGTATTTTTTTTTTCTTTTAGTTTTCAACTTTCTACATCGTTCCTCTGTTGCTTTCTGGGACTGATTGCCTGCGTTAACGGATTAAAAACGCGCATAGTGTGCGTTTTACATTGACTAACATTGTAACGCATAAAGCTAGCGTCGGCTGAAAAACTGCGCCTGGGTGCAGTGTAACGCAACGCACAAAAAGGCTGCGTTATATGTGAAAGCTAAAGTGAAAGTCTATGGACTTTCATTTCACCTTGGGTAACGCACACTTTACCCTTTGCGTTGAAACGCAGAAAATCTGCCCTAATGTGAAAGAGCCCTAAGCCCTAGCTAAGCTCGGGCTAACCACCAGGAGCTCAATGCAGCACAGCAGGCATTTTTACACACCTCCTGGGGGATCCAGGCATCGGTAGCCATTCTCCTTCCTGTCCTCCGAGGCTCTGAATCACTCTAGTGAGATCATCGTCGGTGATCTCACTACAGAGTTACAGCGCCACCCCAAGGACGTAGGGAAAGTTGGAGAGCTGGAGTCCAGGGAGGTGAGTGAGAGCAGGGGCTGCTGCAGAGACTCTGGCAGCATGTTTTTTTTCCTGATTTTAGGGCCTGAAACGTCCTGAAAAGACCCTAAAATCTGGAAATAATCATACCGCCAGGGAGGTTAAGTACCTTTAGATTTAGATCTAACCATTCCTTATTTCATATTTTATTCTTATCTCTTAGGATGGCAAGACAAGGCAGGACTATCATATTTTCTATACACCAGCCTCGGTATTCCATCTTCAGACTGTTTGACAGCCTCACATTGTTAGCAGGAGGAAAACTGCTCTACCATGGACCTTCTGCATATGCACTGGATTACTTTACAGAGATGGGTAAGAGTCTTAGATTCAGTGGTGACTAGAGTGGGGTTGTGTTAAAGTGGACCTGAACTCTTGCACAGGACGGAAGGAAAACCGAGAAATGCACTCTGTATGTATTCAGAAAGTTTACCCTGTCTAATTCCCCCTCATCTGTGACTAAGTACAAGTTGTAATTTGATCCCTCAGTTGTGTCAGCTGACTGCCACAGCAGAGAGCTAATTGGTAAATATAGGATGTTAACAATATGTCTGCTTCCATGAAAGCAGGAAGTAGAAACACTGCAGATGTATTGCAGGATTTGTATCCGCTGTAACAAAGAAATGTTGTTCTTTAAGGGGTCAGACGCACTATAAGCGCTTTTCTGATTGATTAGCTCTTATTCACTTTCATAAAAAATCATCGTGATCGCATGCGCATAAAAACATGCGATCACGCCGATTTTTACAGTGATTTTAATGAAAGTGAATGGGAGTGATTTTTAAAAAGTTTTTAGAAAGCGCTAATCGATTGCAAGCGCTCAGAAAAGCGCTTATAGTGTGTCTGAGCCCTAAAGGTTTTTATGCTGTTGTGTAGAGGAAGTTTTGAGTTCAGGTCTGCTTTAAAGAGGAGCTGTCAGCCATACTACCTCAGAAAAAAAAACATTTACAGTATAAGTAGATAAATACTTGCTATACTTACATAACATATGTATTGCACTGTCCACGTTTTGATGTTAGTGTTTTTTTTTTCTACAGTAAAAGAGAAAATTCTTTTTAGCATTTCATATTTTAACTGTGGCAATTTTGAAGCCAATCCTGATGTCATTTCCTCCCTTACTCTCCTCTGCCTGATTGTGTATGCATTTCCCTTCCTCCACTATAGAAAGTGCATTGTCTCAGCATGTGAAATACTGGCTAATCAGAGAGGAACAGAGGTGTTTGAAGGGAAAATGGGAGGGAAAGAAAAGGCTTCAGCCAATCAGGCTGCATTAGTTAAGTCTTAGGGGGAAATTAGAGAAGCAAAAAAGGACAACCCAGCATGCCCGGCTGCAACTTCCTTTTTGCGTACCAAATTTTGTGTGTACCAAAGTCAGGTAAACTGGGGAGTGATCATTTATTAACAAGAAAAGTAATAGTGATTTTAACTTTTGGATTGCCTGGTTAGCATCATTATTACTTGTTTACCGAATAAAAATAATTGATTTTTGATTTTATGCCCAACAGTTACACTTTAAAGGTAACCCGCAAGAATGGTTTTCCAATATCATAGAAAATGCTATTTTCAGGGTCTGTTAAGGCAGTGTTCCCCCAACCCTGTCTATAAGGCCCACCAACAGTGCATGTTTTGTGAAAATCCACACAGGTAAGTAATCACCCCAACTGTGAATGTTTGTGGTTTTCTGGAAAACATGCACTGTTGGTGGACCTTGAGGACGGGGTTGGGGAGCTCTGTGTTAAAGAGACTCTGAAGCGAGAATAAATCTCGCTTCAGAGCTCATAGTTAGCAGGGGCATGTGTGCCCCTGCTAAAACGCCACTATCCCGCAGCTAAACGGGGGTCCCTTCACCCCCAAACTCACCCCCGCAAGACTTGGTCGCAAGTTGGTCGTAAAATTTTCTCTTCCTGGAGGCAGGGCTAACGGCTGCAGCCCTGCCTCCAGTCGCGTCTATCAGACGCGCATCGCCGCCTCTCCCCCGCCCTTCTCAGTGAAGGAAGACTGAGAGGGGCGGGGAGAGACGGAGATACGCGTCCGACAGACGCGCGTGGGGCAGGGCTGCGGCGGTTAGCCCTGCCCCAACCAGGAAGCGCTCCCCTGCTGTACGGAGGGGATTTGGGGGTGAAGGGACCCCCGTTAAGCCACGGGATAGCGGCTTTTTAGCAGGGGCACACATGCCCCTGCTAACTATGAGGTCTGAAGCGAGATTTATTCTCGCTTCAGACTCTCTTTAAGGCACTAAGACCGTGTACAAGAGAAATAGCCGCCGGGAGACTTCGGCGCAGGATACAGCCTATATACGGCTTACCCTGTTCCCGCACAAGTCCCTGCGGCGTTAATTACTATTCCCCCTCCAGGTCCACGTGGATGGTGGGGAATGATGTAATTCGGCTTCAAATTACAATGTTTTAAAAGTAACTTCAGATCTGTCTTCTGATGGCGCCAATGTTACTCACTGTGTGCCGTTATAGCCGTAATTCCTATTATGGTCTATGGTGGCGCCAGCTGCGGCCAAATCTTCTGCGCTATAATCCACGTGCACGTTTTGACGGCTGCCTTACCCTAAAACATGACCGTGATCTGTAGATAACCCACCCCCTTCCTACTTGTGGTTTTTGATGCAGACCTAGTGATAATTAAATAATGGCATTGTTATTGATCTTAAGGACAAATAAAGTGAGAAAAATATGGAGGCTGTCATAATTTTTTTGTTTTAAACCAGGGCTGTGGAGTCGGAGTCGGGCAATTTTGGGTGCCTGGAGTCGGAGTCGGGAAAAAATGCACCGACTCCGACTCCTAATGAATTTGTAACTGTAATTAAAATAGAAAATATGATAAAATGTTCTATTTCTCAGATAATAGTCATTAAAAATAATGTGTATATATACAGTAATAGCTGTGCTTAGTCCACAAAAATGAAATAAACCAATCAAAATTAGTTACTTGTGCTGCTTCAATAAAGCAGTCCCTGTAATTTTAAGGTCAGATATACATATCTGATTGTGACTGTATATATGATATGTACACAGGAATCTCTTATATTTACTAAATAACATCTATGCTGTAAGAATAAAGCCTGATTTGTAGCTGTGTCACTAATAGAGATGGTCAATGAGATGGAAATAATTCTGCACTGATGCTGATTTATGCAAATGTATGCACTCCCTTTGCTGATGAAATTAAATAATTTGATATGTTGTTGAAATTTGGTTTGGTGACTTCAAATTAAAGGGTAACTGAGACGGATGAAAAGTAAAGTTTTATACATACCTGGGGCTTCCTCCAGCCCCCTTCAGGCTAATCGGTCCCTCTCTGTCCTCCACCACCCGGATCTTCTGCTATGAGTCCTGGTAATTCAGCCAGTCAGCGCTGTCCGGCCGCATGCCGCTCCCACAGCCAGGAACATTCTGCACCTGCGCAATAGTGCTGCACAGGTGTAGTATGCTCCTGGCGGCGGAGTGTGTGCATGCGCACTGCGCCCGACTGGCTCAAGTACCTGGACTCATAGCAGAAGATCCAGGTGGTGGAGGAGGACAACGAGGGACTGATTATCCTGAAGGCGGCTGGAGGAAGCCCCAGGTATGTATAAAACTTTAATTTCATCTGTCTCAGGTTTACTTTGTTACACAGTAGTACTATACTCTACATATGCACTCCCCACAGAGCTGCAGGGAATCCACTGAGAATGCTGTGCACATTGAACACAGAGGTGTTGTCTGTTTACAATCTCCTCATTCCCCTGCAGAGTACCTGCACATCATTCTTACATGTACCCACACTTACATTGCCTAGGGCCTGATAGATGTTCTTGGTTCCGGTTTGTACCTTTTACAAGTACTCTTACCAAGGACTAGTTTTAGTCTAAAGGGAATAAATATGGCAGTCTACATATCCTTCTCACTTCAGTTGTCTTGTAAAATTCCTAAGCGTTGGCAGGTAAGAGACGAATTTCATGTTACATACTTTTAATCAACAAAATTGTAATATGCAAATTAGAGGAGTCGGAGTCGGAGTCGGTGGAATCCTAAACCGAGGAGTCGGAGTCGGTGGATTTTTGGACCGACTCCACAGCCCTGATTTTAAGCACTACACACAGTTGCCTAGCAGCCCAACTGATCTATTTGCTTAAAAGGAAATAATTATGGCATCATCCATGGCCCTCTTGCTACAGTTATACACAAAAAAAATTGAACTGGACTTACCAGGGGTTTCCTCCAGCCCCCCGTAGCCCGCGAGGTCCTTCTGCATCCTCTGGGTCACTTCCGTGGTCCCGTTAACACGGCGACTTTGGCTCAACGGTTCAGTCTTTTAAGAACCGCGGTGAAGCGTCAGGTGCTTGGATGGGCCACGCATGTGCAACTTCATCCAAAGTCGCTGGGTTAACGGAGCCGCCACCGGGACTATAGAAGGGACACAGAGGATGCCGAAAGAACTTGTGGGCTACTGGGGGCTGAAGGAAGCCCCAGGTAAGTCCAGATTCTAATTTATTTTTTGTGTTCAGGGTCCCTTGAAGGAAGTGAAATCTGACTAGTTTGTATTTCATATGAAAATGATGAAGGGATTCTAAGTAAATGGAATTTTATGTATGAAAGTACACTATATTGACATAAATATTGGAAGACCCCCTCCAGATCATTACATTCAGGTGTTTAAATTACTGGCCACAGGTTTATAAAATCAAGCTTCTAGGTATGCAGACTAATTCTACAAACATTTGTGAAAGGATAGGTTGCTTGCAGGAGCTCAGTGAATTCCAACTTTAGTGCAGTGATGCTACCTGTGCAGTAAGTCTATTTATGTGATTTCCTTGCTATTAAATTGTCCACTGTTTCCTGTTAGTGGTATTGTAACTGAGTGGAAGCAATTGGTTGCAACAGAAAATCAACCATGAAGTGGTAGGTCATGTAAATTCACAGAGCGGGCTCAGCACATGCTGCATATTTATTACACAGAAGTCCCCAACTTTCTGCAGAGTTACAGACATCCACACTTAATGTGGCCATCTGTGGTGTAAAGCACACAACCACTGTACTCTAGAGCAGTGGAGACATTTACTCTGTAGTGAGTCTGGGTTTTGGTGATGCCAAGAAAATGGCGCTTGCCTGATTTGCACTGTGCTAAGTGTAAAGTCTGGAGGAGGCAGAGTATGGTGTGGGTGTAACGATCGGTGTAACACAGAGAGGATCTGATCATCGGTGATCTGCAGTATCACCGAAAATACAGATATATACCCGATTATTGATGATCTGCAGTATCACCGATAATCAGATATATTTCTAACCTCTGGACACCTGAGTAATATGAGTGTTTGGTGCAACAGTAATACTTTGAGGAGAGCACCCGTATAGAGGGTGCAAGGCAGTAAGAGATACTGCTCAGAGAACCGGTTCCTTCCAATGGTCTAATGCTACCCAAGGGGCGGAGCCAGGCTGAGAGTGGGAAGGACCAGAGAGTGAGTGACACCAATGGTGAAGTGTCACTGACAGGTCTGTGAACTATCTCCAAACAGGGAAGATAGTTCTCGAGGTCGGACAGGCCAGGTCGGCACCAGACAGACAGATCAGATACAGAGCCAGGAGACAGATTCGGAATCTTAAGACAAGCAGGGTTCAGCAACAGAGTATCAGATATAGCGAAGTACCAAATCAGAGATCAAGAGAGTTGTCAGGAAAGCAGAAAGTCATAACAGATAATAACAATGCCTAGTCTTAGGTATGAGCTCCGTGATCATCAACACCCTGTAACTAGTCTGATATATAACAGAGTGATAATACAGTTCCCTAGTCTTGGGGGTGAGTTCCTTGATCATCAACACCCTGGAACTAGTCTGAAGTATAACAGAATGGTAATACAGTTCCCTAGTCTTGGGGGTGAGTTCCTTGATCATCAACACCCGGGAACTAGTCTGAAGTAATAACACAGAAAATATCACAGATACTGACAAGGTCTGAGTGCTACCACGTAGTGATCGCAACGCCAGACACCAGAGAAATGACCAGCACCCAGTATATATACACAAGCGCTCTCCGGCGCCTCCCCTAAGTGCTGGACCAATGAAACCTGATAGAATTGTCAGCTGATCGGCTGGATCAGCTGACACCCTTCTGACTGTCATAAAGGCTCTGCCTCTCAGCGCGCGTCCTTCTGAACCTGTATGGACTATCAGTCCCAGCCACACCAGACATGTGTTGTAATGTATCTGCTGGTTTAAACGCGGGGCCAGCCGCACCGCTGTCAGAGCATGCGGCGGTTTCCCCGCGTTCAGCCATACTGCTAGTGGTAGGCCCATGCGTGCAAACCGCCGTGTCGGACGCGGACTCCGCCGCCTTGTTTACTGGGCATGCAGCGGTTTCTCCGCGCTCCGTCAGGCTAGTGGATGCAGGCCCATGCGCGCAAGCTGCCATGTTGGACGTGGAATTAGCCGCCTTACTCTGAGTACTCGCGGCGGCTTTTCCGCGGTTTCTCAAACAGTGCGTGACCTCACAAATGCTCTTCTGGAAGAATGGTCAAAACTTCCCATAAACACACTCCTGAACCTTGTAGAAAGCCTTCCTACAAGAGCTGTAATATCTGCAAATAGCAGGCCAACTCCATGTTAAAGCCTATGGATTAAGAATGTGATGTCATTAAAGTTTATTTATGTAAAGGCAGAAGTCCTAATACTTTTGGCAATATAGGCCCATATTCTATCAACTTTTCTCTTGTTTTCTCCAAGGAGATCTCTTCAAACCTTACCCATAAAATACCTTTAAAGTGTACCAGAGGCGGTAATTATACTTACTTGGGCCTTCCTCTAGCCCCATAAGCATGTCTGAGTCCCTCGCCGTTCTCCCGCGGTCTGCCTTTCAGCTGCAATCAGACCCGGTGACTGGTTCAGTCGTGTCAGTCCACTGGAGGCTGGTAAGGAACTCAGACGTGCTTATGGGGCTGGAGGAAGCCCCGGGTAAGTAGCAAATCTTTCTATATTATCGTCTCTGGTTTACTTTAAAGCTTCCACTATACAAGAAAATATTCAAAATAAGTTAATTACTTTTAACTTACTTTTTAATACATTTTTGAATTGCTAAGTACTATTTTTGAATAAGATGAAAAAGTATCTCCAGGGGAAAAAAACTCAGGAGAAAAAGTTAATTGGATAAGGGTCAGAGGCCACATACACACATCAGACCATAGTCTTTTGAAAATGAAAGATCACAGATCAATTTGACCCTTTTCCATGTAGTATGAGAGCCATACTCTACACAGTCTTTTCTATGGAGCTGAACTCCCCATCAGAAAAAAAATCTTTGCAAGATGCTGCACACACAGGTGCTGTACAGACACAAAAGATCAGTATCTGCAAAAGATCTGTTCCTGCCAAAGATCCGTTCCTGCAAATTGCATTCATAGTCTATGAGGTCTGCAGATCCACATACACACCTTGTTTAACTGGCATTCATCTGCTGATCAGACAATCATCTGCAGATCTGAAAATCCATCCTGGTGGATCTGATCTGCAGATGAATGTTAAACAAGGTGTGTATGATGATCTGCAGATATCATAGACTATGAATGCATTTTGCAGGAACAGATCTTTTGCAGGAACAGATCTTTTGCAGGAACAGATCTTTTGCAGGACCAGATCTTTTGCAGATACTGATCTTTTGAATGTGTACAGCATCTTTGTGTACATCACCTTGCAAAGATTTCTGTCTGATGGGGAGTTCAGCTCCATAGAATAGACTGTGTAGAGTATGGCTCTCATACTACATGGAAGGGGGTAAAATTGGTCTGTGATCTTTCATTTTCCAAAGACTATGGTCTGATGTGTGTATGAGCCTATAGGGTGTTATGACATCTATGGAAGACCTGGTACTTGACAATTGAAGCAAATTCAAGGCTTTCAGAAGCTTGGCAATCAGCAGTGTTTATTTCCCTTATATTCTTGCTGTACCCATCAAAAATCCCATTACCTGCACTTAAATGAGCAGTCCATGAGGTGTCATTGGATTGGGCATTATATTTAATAGGACTGACATTTTGATTTTTTTATATTTTTGGTCAAAACATGTCTTTTAAAAGTTATTGGCTGCATAGGTTTTTTAATTTTATTCTCTTTAGCTAGCAAACTGACCCGCCTATTTGAATGAGGTAGAGATTAATTCTACCAACCTTTATTGGCTGGGAGCATGCACTTGGGTAATCTGTTCCGTTCTGGATAACTTCAAAGCCTCTGGAGAAAACTACAGTGTCTGATGTACTTTAGAAAGCAGTTAGCTATAGTTTTCCAATATACTGACTAAACTGCTAATTACCTCTCACTCTCTTGATTGAACAATTTTATCAAATCTTAAGGTGCCCGCTAATGATACAATCTTACCACTTGTAGTGTAGTTAGATGGATGAGAATTAAAGCAGAATGACTTTTGATGGGCATGGTCACTTTAGGTATGTGCTGCTTTCCCACCATGCCTAAACTCAGAAAAACAAGGCCTGCATAGTATAGGCCCTAGTCTAAAACAACATTGTGTAGGCCCTATACTATAGGGCCTACACAATGTTGTTTTAGACCAGGCTATTTCACGGAGTTGCTCTAAAGTTGTATGTTGCTTTTAAAGTTGCATGATGTCCTTGTATAGATACTTTTTTTTTTTTTCTATTTTGTCTCTTCAATTCTGTACCTTTGCAAAACCAAGTCCATATGTAGTTAACGTCATGCACTGTTCTGTTTTATAGGCTATGTCTGTGAAGCACATAATAATCCTGCTGACTTCTTTCTGGATGTTATCAACGGAGACTCAAGTGCTGTTGCCTTAAGCAAACTGGAAGAAGTGGACTTAGGTACATAAGTCATGGTCTGCGCTAAAGTAGAACTCTGTGAAGTGAAATCTGTGTCAATTAATGATTTATGTATATCCACTGCTCTCATTGATATTTCTCCTCGCTTGCTGAGTAACCAGTCATGCTGAGTATGATATTGCCAAGACATGGTCTGTCCAGCGACGAGCAGTAAAATCATATTTTGCAGCTGAGTGGTTGGGATTTCAAACTGAAGCCAGTTGTTACATCAGCAGAAAGCAATAAAATTCTTACAACGCTTCTTATCCCTTCCTCTCCAATCACCTAGGACAAAGAAGGGTTACATTTCAGTTCAAGTTGTGAAATTATTTAAAATGCAGGTGCAAAAATAAACCTTTACTAAAGAGAACAGCAGTTGCAGTTAAACATGTTTTTCATGTCAGCTCCATGCCTTGTAAGGTTATTGCCAGACTTTACTGCAGAATTTCAATTGTTTACATAGCTTAGGTCCTAATAGCTAAGCCTTAGGATATATGCTAAAAGTGAACAAGTTTATCCGCTATAATCACATGATCAGGCGCTGAAGTTATTACAAGAAACAGTGGTTGATCTCCTGACATAAAGGCCAAATGTATCACCAGAGCCAAGACGATTGCGGAAGGGATGTGGATGTATGTATATATGTATGTGTGTATATATGTATATATATATATATATATATATATATATGTATGTGTGTGTGTGTGTGTGTGTGTGTGTGTGTGTGTGTGTGTGTGTGTGTGTGTGTATATGTATATATATATATATATATATATATATATATATATATATATATATATATATATATTATTCTCTCAAGTTCATCAGTCACAGGAGTAGAAAGATATGCTCTTCCTTTGTGGCCAGGCTGAGATTAGCATATTATTAATAGAAGTGTACCCGAGGCAAAAATAGTAAAAACAAAGAACCTGTGAAGAGGGAAGTCACTGGATCCTGGAGAAGTGTCCCAGGTCCTCCTGGCCCCATCATTGCAGTGCACAGATCCGCAGAACATATCCAGCAAGAGCTTGTCAGATATGTTACGTGGACATGCTCCTCTTCATGCACAAGTGCGGCTGTACTGCCCCTGTGCAAGTATGACCGTGACTGCCCAATAATTCAGAGCCGCTTGCCCAGGAACGGCTCTTATTGTGCAGATGTGGCCACAGGTAGTGTAACAGATCCGGGGAATTTCTGTCACTTGAAACAGAGTCCCCGTTTATTGAGGAAAGGAAGACCAGGAGCCCAATAGTGCAGTATCGTTAAAGCCCTGGTGGTTCAATTTGTAGATAATACTCACAAGGATGGGTTGCAGTCCTGCAACCAACATATACGCGTGTGGGAAATTTTGACCGTTCCTGCTCGGTCGCCCGGCCTGCTCTGGAACTGGGCGGTCGCTCTCCTCCTTTGGTCTCCTCCACTAGTTGAATAAATCCCAATATAGTAGATATCTTCACCTCTGTGAGAGGTGTTGGGGTACTCAGTAGGTTTTGTGGCTAGGCACCCAAGCTATATAAGTATTCGCTAAAAAATAATAAAATTAGGTTTCTTGCCTCTACTGAAGACTCACTGGAATGGGTAACAGGAAGTCTTTATTAAAAACGGTTATACTGTTTACAACTCGTTTCACGGGACACAGCCTGCTTCCTCAGGTCAATAAAACAGAAAACCTAAAATCAAAACATTTGTTTTCACCCATTAAAATAGAGTAACAGACACTTGACATTACATAACAATATCACACGGCTAGCTGTTGAATTACTCCTATTACCACGTACAATGGATAGCTAACTCATGGGACTCGCTATACGCCTTGTATGTTGCACTTGCCTGCCGTATGCACATCAGGTCTGCCTTAATTGTAGCCCGGTCCGAGGAGCACACAAGTGCATGCAACACCCACTACAGCTGCCCCATTGGTAGCTGGTTACCTATTGTGATATATAATATACACTGCTTATTGTGGTAGACTGTATATATAGATCTTTAACCCATTCGCGTTCCGTCGTTTTCACGTGAGAAATGTTCACCTCCCATTCATTAGCCTATAACTTTATCACTACTTATCACAATGAACTGATCTATATCTTGTTTTTTTCCGCCACCAATTAGGCTTTCTTTGGGGGGTACATTTTTCTAAGCGCCACTTTACTGTAAATGCATTTTAACAGGAAGAATAAGAAAAAAATGGAAAAATTCATTATTTCTCAGTTTTCAGCCATTATAGTTTTAAAATAACACATGCCTCCATAATTAAAACTCACGTATTGTATTTGCCCATATGTCCCGGTTATTACACCGTTAAAATTATGTCCCTATCACAATGTATGGCGACAATATTTTATTTGGAAATAAAGGTGCATTTTTTTCCATTTTGCATCTATCACTATTTACAAGTTTAAAATAAAAAAATATAGAAATATTTCATCTTTACATTGATATTTAAAAAGTTTAGACCCTTAGGTAAATATTTACATGTTTTTTTTTTTTTTTATTGTAATGGTTTTTTTTTTTTTATAGTAAACAATTTATTTGGGTAGTTTTGGGAGGGTGGGAGGTAAACAATAGATTTATAATGTAAATGTGTGTTAATTTTTTTTTTTTTTTTTTTTTTTTTTTTTTACTTTCAGTTGTAGTATTACTTTTTGGCCACAAGAGGCCATGAGTTTGTTTACACGACGTCACTCTAAGCGTAACACACGCTTAGAGTGACGCATCGGGGAGGGAACAGCCAGAAAAAGCACAGCTTCCGAGAGAAGCTGTCGCTTTTTCAGCGGGGGAGAGGAATCCGTGATCGGGCACCATAGCCCGATACATTGATTCCTTGGCTACCGAATCCGCGGCCGGGAGTGCGCGTGCACGCTCGCGATCGGCCGCGGGAGCGCGCGGTAGTGCGCATGGTTCCTGGACGTAGTTTCTACGTCCAGGAACCAAAATAGGTTAATAAAATTCTAATAATAATAATAAACTTCCATGTAGTTAAAAATCAAAAAAGTGCCTAATTTTTGACAATTATATGCATAACTTTACAACTGACACACCGGTGCAAGGAAACTAGGTGGCATCACTAGTTATGAATGAAATTAGCCATTATATCAACTGCATAGGTATGTAACTTACAATGGAGAATATTTCAATAACAATGTTATATGCTTCACGATTACACAAATGCCCGCATTAAAATGCCTGAATATAAACTATATTTTTAAAAAGTTGTAAAATTAGTAAAAGTGCATATTTTTATCTATATGACCCCCCCCCCCCCTCGTATAAAAGGGGTCTGGTGTTTTTTTTTTAAGACAAATTGTTATTTGGTTTTCACTTTGTCCAACAGAATCATAAAATTTACACAATTACAAGGTGTTATATCAAAATCAGGTGAAATATAGTATAACTTCCTTATCTTGAAAATATATTATTTATATACTAAATTAAGGTTCAGTTAAACATTTATTAGAACTCCACCTTAGTCCGACAAATATGCCCTATTGGACAAAACCTTTTTAACCCCTTTCCTTCCCCCCCCTCCCCCGGCCCTCCCACCCTCCCTTGTCTCTGGTTCCAAACTTTTATAGGATAAACACCTATGTCACCTTTAGCTTCCCTAATGTGCCCAACAAATGTTCTGTTAAATACCATTTTGTATCTTTGAAAGGTAATACTACCTCAATTATTTCTCCTTTAGAAAAGGTCTTTGTAATAAACGGTCTCCAGGTTTTAAAGAAATTTTGTTTTTTTTTGTGGGGGTCTGGTGTTTTATGTGGGGAAGCTACAAAGAGTACCATAGTATGCTGTGCCTATAATGGGATTTCTATCCTCTGAAATCAAAGCGGAGAAGAAGCTCTTACCTGAAATTCTAGCCTTGCCGTGCGGGTGCGCATAGAACGCATCTGTCCGCTTAAATGTATTACTGCAGGGCTTTAGCCTCTTGTCACACACAACATGGGCGCAGCCATTACAACAGACAGGAGACCTTGCACTCGAGCGACCAGGTTATGCATGATGAGGAGCTCCACAACGAGTGGACTGGAAGCGCTGGTTCTAATCGCCCTGCAGTAACACATTAAAGCCGGCAGAGCGGGCAGACGCGCTCTATCTATGCGCACCCGCACGCCAAAGCTACAATTTCAGGTAAGAGCTTCTTCTCCACTTTGATTTCACAGAGGATAGAAATCCCATTATAGGCACAGCATACTATGGTACTCTTTGTAGCTTCCCCATATAAAACACCAGACCCCTTTATATGAGGTGGTCTCATATAGATAAAAATATGCACTTTTACTAATTTTACAACTTTTTAAAAGTATAGTTTATATTCAGGCATTTTAATGTGGGCATTTGTATAATCTTAATGCATATAACAATGTTACTGAAATATTCTCCATTGTAAGTTACATACCTATGCAGTTGATATAATGGGTAATTTCATTCATAACTAGTGATGCCACCTAGTTTCCTTGCACCAGTGTGTCAGTTGTAAAGTTATGCGTATAATTATCGAAAAAATTAGGCACTTTTTTGCTTTTTAACTACATGGACAATTATTATTATTATTATTATTATTATTAGAATGTTATTAAAGATCTATATATACAGTCACCCGCTAGCCGTGTGATATTGTTATGTAATGTCAAGTGTCTGTTACTCTATTTTAATGGGTGAAAACAAATGTTTTGATTTTAGGTTTTCTGTTTTATTGACCTGAGGAAGCGGGCTGCGTCCCATGAAACGCGTTGTCAACAGTATAACCGTTTTTTAATAAAGACTCCCTGTTACCCATTCCAGTGAGTCTTCAATCGAAATAAGAATCCTCTATGAAAAAAATATTTTTTTGCAAATACTTATATAGCTTGGGCGCCTCTCGACAAACCCTATTGAGATGTGGCCACACTCACTCTGGTTCAGCACGGCCGCTCTTGTGCATGAAGAGGTATGGAGTTACAATCCTCAAGAAGGTCCCAGGCAGCAGCGGTGGTCTGAAGGAGGACGCAGGAAGCCTCTAGAGCATACATGTCAAACTCCAGCCTGTGAGCCAAATCTGGCACTCGGAGCTGGCACTCTGAGTTTTTCCAACTCTGCATTAGGTTTGGCCCACTCAAGACCACCAGAGAAGCTATATTGGAGGGTATGCCCTAGATCACTAGGGAAGCCATATGGGGAGGGAGAAAGCACTAGACACCAGAGAACTGTATAGGGGAAAGAGGGGACCACTAGACACTAGGAAATTGTATAGGGGAGGGAGAGAAAACCACTAAACACTAGAACAGTATAGATCAGGGAGGGAGGACAACTAAACACCAAGGAACTGTATAAGAAAGTGTGGGGACCTCTAAACACCAGGCAACTGTATAGGGGAGGGCCACTAGACAGCAGGGAACTGTATAGGGGAATGAGGGGGCTATTAGACACCAGGGAACTTTATAAGGGAGAGATGACCACTAGACATTGCTGTTGGCCCGCAACTTAAGCAGCCCATACACTCAGCCGATTTTCTGGCCGACCGATCGATCCCGATCGATCGATTGCAAATCGGTTGGCCAATCGACCGACCGACGGCCGATTTCGATCGATTTCGATGGATTTCCATCGAACTTGCAGGGTGGAAAATTTAGGTCGATCTGATGAGATTGCTTATCAGTTTGCATTGGCCTTAATGGAAATCTGATGGCAAAAAAATGCCATCAGATCGAATTTCAATAGATTTCAAACTGAAATCTATTGGAATTCTATCCTGGTAAAAAATGTTCTAAAAACGCATCAGATAGATCATCAGATGCATTTCTTATCTATCTGCTGCCAATCTGACGAGTGTATGGGCACCTTTAGTCGCAGAGCTCAATTTTGGCCCACTTTGTATTTGAGTTTGACACCCCTGCTCTAGAGGGAGGGAGTTGCTTCCCTCATCTTAGGCAAGTTTTTGTTTTGTTTTGTTGTTTACAAAGGCTTTCCACACATAAGGCACCATGCTGAAGGTTTTTCTCTGTCATTGACGCTGCTTTAGGTTATCTGAAGACCAGTCTCTGCTAATCTTATAACGAATGACACATGATCAGAGATGGTGGTAGGATGCTAAAAAGAGCAGCATATTGAGGCGGGGAGGAGGCGGCAAAATTTACAGCTCGGGCCATAAAATGGCCATATACTTGCAGACAGCCACCAGATTTGATCAGCAGATGGATCCCTCTGATCAGAGAGGAGTCCATTACTGCCATACACTGCAATTTCTTTTAATAGATTTCACCTTTAAATCTATTAAAAAATTCTATGGAGCCACCATGCAGGCCCCCAGTTGTGATGTTCCCCCATCTAAAATGTACTCCCTCAGGCCCATGCAGAGCATTGCAGTGGAGTGCACACTTACCCATCAGACTATGGGCTTTTCCTGTGTCCCCTCTCCACCCCACCCTCCCAGAGCGCCTGTACTATTGTGACCCCGTGGTATGTACGTATCAAGGAACACGATTGCAGAAAATGTACTTCTGCTGCCGCTTGTCTGTGCATCCTGACACAGGCTTTCCCTGGTGCACATTGTGTGCAGTCGTGTTCATTGATAAAGAGGCACTCCGTTGCCACGAAACATCAGATCATGAATCATTAGCCGCAAATGAAGACTTTTGAATTTACATGAAGTGCCAGTCTGTGGCTACTCTGTATGTCTTGGTCGATCCAGTGACTACAACCTGAGAACCCACATTATGTCGGGAAACTTGCCAGATAGTGTGTACACGCCACTTACTTCTATTATTGGTCATGAGGTACAGGTGGTGAGCTTTGGGAGTGAACACAGGAAGAGCGTGCCGGCAGATAGGTGAGAGCGTGCTCTGCTGCCAACACTCTGTACGGGTCTGGGGAGGAAATTTTAGGTGGATGGGACATGAGAAGGGGGGAGGGGCTTCATCGTTTGCCTTGAAACCTACCTCTGAGCACCCAACCGCCCCCCTCTTAACTTGATTTTTCTGTCCAGAGTGATCAATAGTTTTGTTTGATTTCAGCTGGAAATAAATCAGCCATGTTGTGGCATTCAGAACATAGCAAAATTACATTGGATACAAACATGAGGCAATCATGAGATAGCTACCTGTGTAAAGTTTTCACAGGATTGCCCATTTTCACATAATTTGGATTCAGGTTCATTTTAAAGTGAACCTCCGGACTAAAAATCGACTCAGCAGCACTGAAAAGGCTTTGTGTTTCTTTAACAGTTTCACAGCATCAGAATTTTGTTTCTCTTATACAAGCCTCATTTTTAGCTGCACAGAAGAAAACTGCCCGGGCTTTTTTCCTCTGATGCTGTGCAAAGCATGATGGGATTTCTGATTTTGTTGTTCTCGTTCTGCTGTTTTGGTGCAATTTTTTTTTTTTTTTTACATTTTGAATTTGACATTTGAAGCCTAGCGTGTGCAGCTGGGAGGGGTAATCAGGACACAGGATAGTTGGAAGTGTCTCCTGGCCCTTGTCACCTCCTTTCAACCAACAAGATGGCTTCCCCCATGACAAAGATGGCAGCCCCCATGAATCACAAACATTTGCCTGTTCTTTTAAAACCGGGTGGGTAAGAGATTATATTACCTATCTATTCTAATTAACATAACTAATGTAACTTAATGACAGTATGTTTGTTTAGGCTGAAGTTCCTCTTTAAGCTCTGGCCAGATCCTATGTTGATACATTTTTGTCCTGAAATAATCCAGACCTGCACAAGTAATCTAAACATTATATTGTACATTGGTAATTGGTATTTTACTCACTAATAGATGTACAACTGTCAGTTACCAATGTAATACGAGCACTAAATCACCAAGCTGGAGCATGATAACTGAGAACAGGTTTACATAAGCTGTGTGTTAACTTTATAGGTACAGAAGAGGTGAATGATGGAGGATGTCAAACCATAGTGGAAAAGTTGGCTATTGAGTTCTGCAACAGCAACTATTACAAAGAGACCATGGCAGAGTTGGAAAAACTGTCCATCGGGGAAAAAGTGAAGACCAATATCTTCAGCAGACAAATCACTTACAACACTTCGTTCTTTCACCAACTCAAATGGGTCTCCAAAAGAACCTTCAAAAATCTCCTTGGAAATCCTCAAGCATCAATAGCTCAGGTGAGAGGCTTGTCAGTCTCTTCCCCACCCCACAACCCTTTGTTAAGCAGAATGGTGTCTCTTTTTTTTTTTATGCTTTCTAGTCATTTGATACAAGCACTTATACCTGACATTTGCAGCCTGTCTAAATTCATTTTAACTACTTGAGGACCACAGTGTGAAACCTCCCTAAAGACCAGGCCAATGTTCACTAAATTGGCCACTGCGCTTTAAGGCCTTGCTGCAGGGCCGCACAACACGGCACACAAGTGATTTCCCCGCCCTTTTCTCCCCACCAACAGAGCTTTCTGTTGGTGGGGTCTGATCGCCCCCCAGATGTTTGTTTATTTTTTAATAAATTTTTTATCTTTTATTTTTGAATAAAAATGGTGTTTTTTTTTTTTTTTTTTTTTTGTCCCTCTCCCTCCCTTCCCCCGCCAGCCAATCAGTGCTATCGGCTGTGATAGGCTTCAGACTATCACAGCGGATCCTTTTGAGACTATGGAGGGGACAGCCGAGTGACACAGATGTCCCCTGTACAGCTTTGCCTTAGATCGCAGCGCTGTACCCAGTAAATAGACGTGTAACAGTCTCCTAGCGGCGATCACGGAGATGTGCGATCTGCAGTAGCCGGCCCCAGGACCTGACGCTAATCGGTGTAAGGCGGTCCTGAGGCTGCCGCCGTGGTCATGCCCATTGGCGTGACGTGGTCTTTAGGTAGTTAACAAGGTAGTGCAGTTTTTCAAGTGCTGATCGTTTCAGGAAAGGGGCAAATGTATTGAGACAGGTGCAAAAAGAACTGAAGTAAAAGTCGATCAGTTGCTTGGAGCAACTAGACATACCCCAATTTTGCTTGGTCGTGCTGAGAAACCGCTTTTTTTTTATTTTTATTAAATCAAGCCCAGTATGTTCACATGATAGTATTCAATGCATACCTACAAACAAATGTGTTAAACTGAAACTTCACATTTGCTAAATAATTGCTACAGACTTACTGTATATCCATGCTCCGCAAGATGTTTTGTAATTTAATGCTTTAAATTATATCTTTCCATTTTGGATTTGCAGCCAGTCATGAGTTTCCAAAACTGTTAGAAGCTCAAATTGCTTTTATGTATTTATTTTTTTACAAGCTTGGAATCTGTACTCTTTGTGGAGTACAGAAAGCCTTGCTACATTTACCTGCACAGAGAAATAAGGGCCCGTTTCCGCTAGAGCGGAAACCGGGCAGAATTCACAGTTTCCCCGCAGGCAAATCACACGGGGAAACTCTGCCATAGGAAACAGTGGCGCCGCTGGCCGAATCGCTTACCTTAGCGATTGGGCCGACATTGCCATCAGTTTCTGTGCGGGAGGCTGCGAATCCCATAGCCATGTATGACACGGTTTATGGGATTCATCAGCGTTCCCACAGACCATGAAGTGCCACCGCACATCTCACAGCCGCGTGCGGCACTAGTGGAAACGGACCCTAACTCATTTTCTACACCAGCACTAATCCATTGACCGCTGGCAAATTTGGGACACTCCCATGTCACTATCTTGGTACAGAATTCAATAATTGAATGTTACATCTTTGTTTTACTTGCTTATGCAAGCTGAAATATGGTTTGCCATTAATCTCAAAAATGATTTAATCTAACAAGCTATCCTGTGAGCATGGGGGAAGAATGGGTGTGTTTGGAAGGTGTGCCATAGATTGCTGCGGAATGCTGCAGTACCTAGCTATGTACCAGTTTATCAGCAACTCTTTTTCTTGAGGCAAGATTTAGGCCTCTTTCACATGGGCAAATGACAGGTGATGAATTCACCACCAGTCAGCTGCTCTCCTGCACCAGCCAGGTGCTTGCTAGCGCTAGACAGGTGGCTTCCCATGAAGTCACATCTGAGCACGGCCGCCTTGTAACACCACTGCATGTCAGCACTTTACACATGTGGTATTACAACTACAGTGAAACCTTGGTTTGTGAGCATAATTTGATCCGGAAGCATGCTTGTAATCCAAAGCATTCTTATATCAAAGCAAATTTCCCCATAAGCGCTATGGAAACTCAGATGATTCGTTCCACAATCCAAAAACCGTTATATAAAAAAGTTTAATACAAAGTTAAGTAACTAATACTAGAGTCATTGCCATCTTGTGGCTCTCCCCAAACTTTTTTGTGTGTGTGCATTTGTGGCTTTAACAAGGAACATATCCAATGAAAGTTGCTTTTGTCTACTTTTGAGTATTTCATGGAAATGTGACTTTGTAGAGTCCCGACACTCAGATTAAAGTGTACCTAAACCAAAAAAAGAGAGTTTCTCTTACCTGGGGCTTCTACCAGCCCCCTGCAGCTGTCCTGTGCCTGCGCCGGACCTCAACGATCCTCCGTTCCCCCGCAGCAGCTTAGTTTCGCACTGCACCTGCACGTCCTTGGCCACGCTCATCCTCATTCGCGCTCCCATCTGAGAGAGTGTCCTGTGCAGGCACAGTACGAGGTCTTCTCTTACTGCGCCTGTGCAGTACGTTCTCGCCGACAGGAGCGTGAATGAAGACCCACGTGGCCAGGGCCATGCAAGTGCAGTGGCCTGCCGACTATCAGGTGGCAGAAATGAAACTAAGCAGCGGCAGGAGAACGGACGATTGTTGACAACTGGCGCTGGCACAGGACGGCTGCAGGGGCTGGTAGAAGCCGTAAGTGAAACTCTTCTTTTCTTTGGTTTAGGTTCATTTTAAGTACAGATAGGGTTAGTTCACACTCGGCACTTGCTCGCCGCTTGCCCCATGATTGCACTCGTTCAGCAATCGTGAATAACCATCGACTCAGTTGTGGTGATGTGACACGTGTAAACATTTTTGCTTTTATATCAAGATGTTGCTTGTATATCAAGTCAAAATTTCACAAACATTTTTTGATTGTATTTCAAATTGCTCTAAAACCAAGTTACTCTCAATCCAAGGTTTTACCGTACTACAATTCAGCTGCATTTAAATTGCACCCCCCCCCTCCTCCCCCGTGTACTAAAATGTTTCCCACATGAACTCCTCTGGTCCTGTTTTCTTTCTAGAACTATAATAGGCTTTTGTAGACCATCTAGACTCGCACTTCTTCAGCTTCTCTGTTGAAGGGTTACGGTTTCCACACCTTCCCTTGTAAGTCATTGCACAGTTTTCTCTCACTCATGTATACTTCTTACCTATGTGATAAAAGCTGGAATTGTCTAATGCTGGGCATACACGGGCCGATGTACCCTTATCAATCGAGCCGCTGATGGCTCGATTGATCATTTTCGACAGGTCCGATGACCCGCCGGATCGATACCCCGCTCGATCCCCACGGGCGGACAATAGCGGGGAATCGAGCGGAAGATAAGGAACGCCCGTGGGGACGAGCGGGAACCGATCCGGCCGCCCGCAGGGACGCAGCGGGAGTCGATCCAGCGCCGGGTCGACTCGTGTATGCCCAGCATTAAGGTAGCCATATACTATACAATTTTACAACTGTAACTTGAAATGGATTTGCAGTTATTACAATCGATAATTATGGCTATAATTGATCTGAAGATTGATAGCCAATAACGGTATTTAGTCGGTTATAAAATAGTCAAGCATTATATCATTCATAATCAAAATGAAGTGCTAATTGAAGAGTATAAGGCCAGCTTAAAGTGTACCAGAGATGACATGGTGAGATAGACATGCGTATATACAGTGGCAAGCATACAGACACTTATGCTGTGCTCCTTAAATCTGCTTTGTAAATGTTTATACATAAAATTAAACCTTGAGATATCTAAAAGAGCATTTTTAGGAGTAGAAGGATAGATCCAAATGTTTATATCATTAGTTTATTTTCATCTCTGGTTCACTTTAAGTGTAATTGTTGCTTGTACTTCTACAGCTGCTGTAGAACTCTTGTGACAAGTTCACTTTGTGTGCTTTCTGTTTCGTAGCAGTCTGCGTATTAAATAGAATCTGGGAATTGAATGTTGAATGGATATCTCTGTCATCCTAAAAAGAGCTTTGCCTGCCGGACCTTGTGACAAGAATTAGTTCCCAGAACTTGGTGTTAATTGTCCTGCCCAATTTTGCATTGTATGTACCTCTTTCTTTAATGTCCCCGACACCTCATTAGCACTGGATTTCCAAGGCTTTCTATGCATGGTACACCGTTCATTAAAGCCATTTCACCTCATCTGACTTAAATTAGTTCTGATATGATCCTTGTTTTCCAGCAGGGCTAGCTTAATGGCTTGCTAATCTGTGCCCCTTGATCTTTTCGGCAGGTTCTTAGTAATGCAGTCCTCCTTATCCCGGCGATTAGAGAATTAGGAGCTAATGCATCCTTACAGCTTGCACTTAAGTGATCCGCCTGATACCAGTCATTTTAAAATATTTTACCCACCTTTGTACAGTAGAATTGGCAGAAAAGGTCAAAGCGTTTAACAAAATCTCATAATCTTCTTTGATGGTTTTTGTGTATCATTGCCACTTGATAACTTATAGACAATGCTTTGCTGTGAGGAAATATTCCTTAAGTGCTTCAGCTTTTTTTGTGTGAGATTTGTTCGATATTGTTTTCAAATACTGGATTATTCTCAGTTTCACATACTTGCTTAGTAGCAGAAGCCAAAAAATGTAACAAGTACGGTAAATAAAGCTTTTGTGATTTAGGATTGGTCATTAAAAAGGATGACTTCTTATCAGGCCTGGATTTAGGCTCACAGGAGCCTATATTCACAGATTTCCTGGCACCTTAAAGAGGAAGCGTCACCCATGCTAATCTAAAAATAAAAAACACATATTTAAGTAGATAAATACTAGTTCAACTTATATATCAGATGTATTGCACTGTCCACGTTATGATTCCTGAGAATTTTATAAAGGAAAAGCAGAAAATCCTATTCCAGGCAGTGGCCATTTTGCCAAGCTAAAGCTGACATCATATCCTCCCTGACTCTTGTTTTCCCCCTCCCTTCTCTTGCTCATTGTATATTCATTACCTGCCCTCCTCCCAGAGTCTTCAGACACTCTCACTGACGTGTATACTAGGAAGTGCACTGTCTTATGTCATCATTGTGCGACTCAGTACAGCTGTGTTTACATCACAAAAGCAGGGTGATTTCAGAGCACACTTCAGAGATCGGATTTCAGCTGTCCCTTCAGGAAGTGTGTGTGCTCTCTACTCCTGGAAACAATGCTAATGAAAGAATGGTAATCTTGATGGCGTTTTGAGAACAGAACTAAGAAATCTTATTGAATCTTTGTTCATGCCACACATGGTACAAGCTCAGTGGTATTGTACATTGTTTTCGTGATTAACCCATCAAAGGGGAGACCTTCTCCTCCAACATTACTGCGCATGTGCAAACAGTCTAACGCGGCTTAGCCGCGTATAACTTATAGCATGCAGCACTTTCTTTAAACGTGCTGCGTTACAATGTAACGCAACGTGGGCACTGTGAACATCCCATTTAGTTTTCATTGCTGTGAGTTAGGCTGCGTTACAGCCCGCACTAACGTGCGCCTGTAACGTCTTACTGTAAAAGCAGCCTAAGAGGGTGTGAGAGGGAGTGAGAGTGTGAGAGAGAGTAACAGTGAGTGAGTGTGAGAGAGTGTGTGTGAGTGAGAGCGAATGAGTGAGTGTGTCAGTGCTTCTCCCTCCCCTCTGCATAGCACAGCACGCGCTCCTGCTTCTCCCTCCCCTCTGCATAGCACAGCACACACTCCTGCTTCTCCCTCCCCTCTCCATAGCACGGCACGCCCTGCTGCTTCTCCCTCCCCTCTCCATAGCACAGCATGCACTGCTGCTTCTCCCTCCCCTCTCCATAGCACAGCACGCGCTGCTGCTTCTCCCTCCCCTCTCCATAGCACAGCACACACTCCTTCTTCTCCCTCCCCTCTCCATAGCACAGCACGCCCTGCTGTTTCCCCCTCCCCTCTCCATAGCACAGCACGCCCTGCTGCTTCTCCCTCCCCTCTCCATAGCACAGCACGCGCTCCTGCTTCTCCCTCCCCTCTCCATAGCACAGCACCCACTGTTGCTTCTCCCTCCCCTCTGCATAGCACAGCACACACTCCTGCTTCTCCCTCCCCTCTCCATAGCACAGCACGCCCTGCTGTTTCTCCCTCCCCTCTCCATAGCACAGCATGCACTGCTGCTTCTCCCTCCCTTCTCCATAGCACAGCATGCACTGCTGCTTCTCCCTCCCCTCTCCATAGCACAGCATGCCCGCTGCTTCTCCCTCCCCTCTCCATAGCACAGCATGCCCTGCTGCTTCTCCCTCCCCTCTCCATAGCACAGCACCCACTGCTGCTTCTCCCTCCCCTCTCCATAGCACAGCACGCATTCCTGCTTCTCCTTCCCCTCTCCATAGCACAGCACACGCTCCTGCTTCTCCCTCCCCTCTCCATAGCACAGCACACGCTCCTGCTTCTCCCTCCCCTCTCCATAGCACAGCACGCGCTCCTGCTTCTCCCTCCCCTCTCTATAGCACAGCACGCCCTGCTGCTTCTCCCTCCCCTCTCCATAGCACAGCACGCCCTGCTGCTTCTCCCTCCCCTCTCCATAGCACAGCACGCCCTGCTGCTTCTCCCTCCCCTCTCCATAGCACAGCAAGCGCTCCTGCTTCTCCCTCCCCTCTCCATAGCACAGCACGCACTCCTGCTTCTCCCTCCCCTCTCCATAGCACAGCAAGCACTGCTGTTTCCCCCTCCCCTCTCCATAGCACAGCATGCGCTAGGTATAGCCAGGGATAGGTGTAGCCAGTATTAGGTGGCCACAGCATAGGTAGACAGGGATAGGTGTATCTAGTAATAGGTGGTCGCAGCATAGGTAGACAGGGATAGGTGTAGCCCAGGGGTGCCCACACTTTTTCAGCTCGCGAGCTACTTTAAAATTTGCAGATGTACCAACATTTAGGTAGCAGATATACGTGTCTTCGGTATAGGTAAATAGGTATAGGGGCCTTCAGTATAGTTAGCCAGGTATAGTGCCTTCAGTATAGTTAGCCAGGTATAGTGTAGGTAGATTCTGACAGCCGCAAAATGTTACATGACACGATCTACCAAATAGGCGGTCGCGATCTACCGGTAGATCGCGATCAACCTATTGGGCACCCCTGGTGTAGCCAGTAGGAGGCCGCAGCATAGGTAGCCAGGGATAGGTGTAGCCAGTAGTAGGTGGCCGCGACATAGGTAGCCAGGGATAGGTGTAGCTAGTAATAGGTGGCCGCAGCATAGGTAGACAGAGATAGGTGTAGCCAGTAGTAGGTGGCCGCAGCATAGGTAGCCAGGAATAGGTGTAGCTAGTAATAGGTGGCCGCAGCATAGGTAGACAGGGATAGGTGTAGCCAGTAGTAGGCCGCAGCATAGGTAGCCAGTATTAGGTGGCTGCAGCATAGGTAGCCAGGAATAGGTGTAGCCAGTAGTAGGAGGCTGCAGCATAGGTCGCAAGTATTAGATGGCCGCAGCATAGGTAGCCAGGGATACCCAACCCTACCTCTGGCTGCACATCATCACCTACATTTGCTGTATAATAAGCATTGAACAGTTGTTGCATGAAAACAAAGGTATATGCTTTCAAAGTCAGTGTCCAATTTTACAAATTTTACTAATTATTGTTCATTGACGACATAGTTTTCCTGTTTTTACAGGTTGTGTAAGAAATAAAATTTATTAAAAAATATTTCAGCACAAAAGTTTTTACATTAAGTACAAAGTAAAAAAAAAAATAATAATTACAAAACATTTACATTTTCATGGGAACAAGGAGACATTCAACTACAACATGAGGATTTTGCGCAAGAGTTTGTATCCACAAAATCTACCATGAAGCAAGAAGTCACTTTTTATCCTCATCCAACCTAATCCAATCCTAAGGTGGCTGCGTACACCGGTGTCCGTGTTTTCTTCAGTGCCCAGGCATCTCAGTGTCAGCACCTGTGCACTTAGTTCCTCTGTGCCGCCACACCGTCCCCTTCCGATGCCGGTCTTGCTCTGTGACCCCTCCAATGTGACCGGTGCTAATATCCACTGCTGCCGACATTCAACTTTTTCCCCCTCCATACTCTAAAATACATACATAGCTCTCCTCCACCATTTTTTTTATTTTACAAGAGACAGGATCAGTGTTAGACCTTACTGACAGTTATAGGCAGAGGAGATGGAAGGTGAGTGTTAGGCAGAGGAGATGGGAGGTAGGTTCCCCCAGTATAGGTATAGCCAGGTAGGTTCCACCAGTATAGGTACAGCCAGTAGATTCCCCCAGTATAGGTATAGCCAGTAGGTCCCCCCATTATAAGTATAGCCCCCAGTATGAGTGTAGGCAGTATATATAGCCAGAGGTATATGTGCCAAGTATATGTAGTCAGGGGGTATATGTGCCCAGTATATGTATTTATGGGTTTAGTAGTCCCCAGTATATGTAGCCAGAGGTATAGGTGTCCAGTATATGTAGTCAGGGGTATATGTGCCCAGTATATATAGCCAGAGGGTATATGTGCCCAGTATATATAGCCAGGGGTATATGTGCCCCAGTATATATAGTCAGGGGGTATATGTGCCCAGTATATGTAGTCAGGGGGTATATATGCCCAGTATATATGTAGGCAGGGGTATATGTGCCCCGGTATATATAGCCAGAGGTATATGTGCCCAGTATATGGAGTCAGGGGGTATATGTGCCCAGTATATGTAGCCAGGGGTATATGTGCCCCAGTATATATAGCCAGAGGTATATGTGCCCATTATATGTAGTCAGGTGGTATATGTGCCCAGTATATGTAGTCAGGGGGTATATGTGCCCAGTATATATGAAGACGGGTATATGTGCCCCAGTATATATAGCCAGGGGTATATGTGCCAAGTATATGTAGTCAGGGGGTATATGTGCCCAGTATATGTAGCCAGGGGTATATGTGCCCAGTATATATAGCCAGGGGTATATGTGCCCAGTATATATAGCCAGGGGTATATGTGCCCAGTATATGGATTTAGGGGTTTAGTAGTCTCCAGTATATATAGTCAGGGGGTATATGTGCCCAGTATATGTAGCCAGGGGTATATGTGCCCAGTATATATAGCCAGGGGTATATGTGCCCAGTATATATAGCCAGGGGTATATGTGCCCAGTATATATAGCCAGGGGTATATGTGCCCAGTATATGGATTTAGGGGTTTAGTAGTCTCCAGTATATATAGTCGGGGGTATATGTGCCCAGTATATGTAGTCAGGGTGTATATATGCCCAGTATATATGTAGGCAGGGGGTATATGTGCTCCAGTATATATAGCCAGAGGTATATGTGCCCAGTGTATATATAGCCAGGGGTATATGTGCCCAGTATATATAGCCAGGGGTATATGTGCCCAGTATATATAGCCAGGGGTATATGTGCCCAGTATATGGATTTAGGGGTTTAGTAGTCTCCAGTATATATAGTCGGGGGTATATGTGCCCAGTATATGTAGTCAGGGTGTATATATGCCCAGTATATATGTAGGCAGGGGGTATATGTGCTCCAGTATATATAGCCAGAGGTATATGTGCCCAGTATATGGAGTCAGGGGGTATATGTGCCCAGTATATGGAGTCAGGGGGTATATGTGCCCAGTATATGTAGCCAGGGGTATATGTGCCCCAGTATATATAGCCAGAGGTATATGTGCCCATTATATGTAGTCAGGTGGTATATGTGCCCAGTATATGTAGTCAGGGGGTATATGTGCCCAGTATATATGTAGACAGGGGTATATGTGCCCCAGTATATGTAGTCAGGGGGTATATGCGCCAAGTATATGTAGTCAGGGGGTATATGTGCCCAGTATATGTAGCCAGGGGTATATGTGCCCAGTATATATAGCCAGGGGTATATGTGCCCAGTATATATAGCCAGGGGTATATGTGCCCAGTATATATAGCCAGGGGTATATGTGCCCAGTATATATAGCCAGGGGTATATGTGCCAAGTATATGTAGTCAGGGGGCATATGTGCCCAGTATATATGTAGACAGGGGTATATGTGCCCCAGTATATATAGCCAGGGGTATATGTGCCAAGTATATGTAGCCAGGGGTATATGTGCCAATTCTATGTAGTCAGGGGGTATATGTGCCCAGTATATGTGCCCGGTATATACAGTGGTGTGAAAAACTATTTGCCCCCTTCCTGATTTCTTATTCTTTTGCATGTTTGTCACACTTAAATGTTTCTGCTCATCAAAAACCGTTAACTATTAGTCAAAGATAACATAATTGAACACAAAATGCAGTTTTAAATGATGGTTTTTATTATTTAGTGAGAAATAAAAACTCCAAATCTACATGGCCCTGTGTGAAAAAGTGATTGCCCCCCTTGTTAAAAAAAATTAACTGTGGTTTATCACACCTGAGTTCAATTTCTGTAGTCACCCCCAGGCCTGATTACTGCCACACCTGTTTCAATCAAGAAATCACTTAAATAGGAGCTATCTGACACAAAGAAGTAGACCAAAAGCACCTCAAAAGCTAGACATCATGCCAAGATCCAAAGAAATTCAGGAACAAATGAGAACAAAAGTACTGTAATTGAAATCTATCAGTCTGGTAAAGGTTATAAAGCCATTTCTAAAGCTTTGGGACTCCAGCGAACCACAGTGAGAGCCATTATCCACAAATGGCAAAAACATGGAACAGTGATGAACCTTCCCAGGAGTGGCCGGCCGACCAATATTACCCCAAGAGCGCAGAGAAAACTCATCCGAGAGGCCACAAAAGACCCCAGGACAACATCTAAAGAACTGCAGGCCTCACTTGCCTCAAGTAAGGTCAGTGTTCACGACTCCACCATAAGAAAGAGACTTGGCAAAAACAGCCTGCATGGCAGATATCCAAGGCGCAAACCACTTTTAAGCAAAAAGAACATTAAGGCTCGGCAATCATTGAGATGTTTTTTAGCAAAAGTGAGACAAGACTTTTGGGAAAATACCTTATGGACCGGCGAGACAAAAGTTGAACTTTTTGGAAGGTGTGTGTCCCGTTACATCTGGCGTAGAAGTAACACAGCATTTCAGCAAAAGAACATCATACCAACAGTAAAATATGGTGGTGGTAGTGTGATGGTTTGGGGTTGTTTTGCTGCTTCAGGAGCTGGAAGGCTTGCTGTGATAGATGAAACCATGAATTCTACTGTCTACCAAAAAATCCTGAAGGAGAATGTCCGGCCATCTGTTCGTCAACTCAAGCTGAAGCGATCTTGGGTGCTGCAGCAGGACAATGACCCAAAACACACCAGTAAATCCACCTCTGAATGGCTGAAGAAAAACAAAATGAAGACTTTGGAGTGGCATAGTCAAAGTCCTGACCTGAATCCTATTGAGATGTTGTGGCATGACCTTAAAAAGGCGGTTCATGCTAGAAAACCCTCAAATAAAGCTGAATTACAACAATTCTGCAAAGATGAGTGGGCCAAAATTCCTCCAGAGCGCTGTAAAAGACTCGTTGCAAGTTATCGCAAACGCTTGATTGCAGTTATTGCTGCTAAGGGTGGCCCAACCAGTTATTAGGTTCAGGGTGTAATTTCTTTTTCACACAGCTCTGTAGGTTTTGAGTTTTTTTTTTCTCACTAAATAATAAAAACCATCATTTAAAATTGCATTTTGTGTTCAATTATGTTATCTTTGACTAATAGTTAACGGTTTTTGATGAGCAGAAACATTTAAGTGTAACAAATATGCAAAAGAATAAGAAATCAGGAAGGGGGCAAATAGTTTTTCACACCACTATATAGCCAGGGGTATATGTGCCCAGTATATGTAGTCAAGGGGTATATGTGCCCCGGTATATATATATAGTGAGGGGGTATCTGTGCCCAGTATATGTAGTCAGGGGGTATATGTGCCCAGTATATATAGCCAGGGGTATTTGTGCCCAGTATATGTAGTCAGGGGTATATGTGCCCAGTATATATAGCCAGGGGTATATGTGCCCAGTATATGTAGTCAGGGGGTATATGTGCCCAGTATATGTAGTCAGGGGGTATATGTGCCCAGTATATGTAGTCAAGGGGTGTATGTGCCCAGTATATGTAGTCTGGGGAGTTTGTGCCCATTATATGTAGTCAGGTGGTATATGTGACCAGTATATGTAGTCAGGTGGTATATGTGACCAGTATATGTAGTCAGGGGGTATATGTGACCAGTATATGTAGTCAGGGGGAATATGTGCCCATTATATGTAGTCAGGGGGAATATGTGCCCATTATATGTAGTCAGGGGGAATATGTGCCCATTATATGTAGTCAGGGGGTATATGTGCCCATTATATGTAGTCAGGGGGTATATGTGCCCATTATATGTAGTCCGGGGGTATATGTGCCCATTATATGTATTCAGGGGGTATATGTGCCCATTATATATAGCCAGGGGTATATGTGCCCAGTATATGTGTAGTCAGGGGTATATGTGCCCCAGTATATCTAGCCAGGGGTATATGTCCCAGTATATGTAGCCAGGGGTATATGTCCCAGTATATGTAGCCAGAGGTATATGTGCCCAGTATATAAAACCAGGGGTATATGTGCCCATTATATGTAGTCAGGTGGTATATGTGACCAGTATATGTAGTCAGGTGGTATATGTGACCAGTATATGTAGTCAGGGGGTATATGTGACCAGTATATGTAGTCAGGGGGAATATGTGCCCATTATATGTAGTCAGGGGGAATATGTGCCCATTATATGTAGTCAGGGGGAATATGTGCCCATTATATGTAGTCAGGGGGTATATGTGCCCATTATATGTAGTCAGGGGGTATATGTGCCCATTATATGTAGTCCGGGGGTATATGTGCCCATTATATGTATTCAGGGGGTATATGTGCCCATTATATATAGCCAGGGGTATATGTGCCCAGTATATGTGTAGTCAGGGGTATATGTGCCCCAGTATATCTAGCCAGGGGTATATGTCCCAGTATATGTAGCCAGGGGTATATGTCCCAGTATATGTAGCCAGAGGTATATGTGCCCAGTATATAAAACCAGGGGTATATGTGCCCATTATATGTAGTCAGGTGGTATATGTGACCAGTATATGTAGTCAGAGGGTATATGTGCCCAGTATATATGTAGGCAGGGGTATATGTGCCCCAGTATGTATAGCCGGGGTATATTTGCCCCAGTATATATAGCCAGGGGTATATGTGCCCAGTATATATGTAGTCAGGGGTATATGTGCCCAGTATATGTAGTCAGGGGGTATATGTGCCCAGTATATGTATTTAGGGGTTTAGTAGTCCCCAGTATATGTAGCCAGAGGTATAGGTGTCCAGTATATGTAGTCAGGGGTATATGTGCCCAGTATATATAGCCAGGGGTATATGTGCCCAGTATATGTAGTCAGGGGGTATGAAGTGCAGAAGAGTAAGTGTAGCCATTGGCAGTGTAGGCAGGGGGACATTGGGGGGCTCCAAGTGAAGTTACCTCTCCTGACGGGAGCGGGGAAACTGTCTCCTGAGGTGGCGGTGGTGGTCCTCTTCTCGCGGCGATATGGCGCGTGGATGCGGCACGGGTGTCCTCCTTGATGGGTGTCCTCTTTGGTGAATGTCCTCCTCGGTGGGTTCCCTCAGCCGTGGCAGCGGCGGTGATGTGCGGCTCCGGGCGGCGCGGTGGCCTCTCCAGCCGGGTCCCTCCTCCAGGCAGCGGCGGTGATGTGCGGCTCCGGGCGGCGCGGTGTCCTCTCCAGCCGGGTCCCTCCTCCAGGCAGCGGCGGTGATGTGCAGTTCCGGGCGGCGCGGTGTCCTCTCCAGTCGGCTTCCTCCTCCAGGCAGCAGCAGCTCTGATGTCTTCAACTTCGGAAGCTTCCTCCGGTGACAGCAGCTTCTGCAAGTTCCTCTTCCCACGGTGGCTGTGACTGACACCTGTGGTGTCTAGTTTAGACGTCACATGAGGTGTCAGCCAACCAGGGAAGAGGAGAGATGTGGGTGGGGATGCAGAGGAGGGGTGGGCGGGATATAAGGAGGCGAAAGTAGTGAATAAATTATAGACAGGAGAGCCCACAGCGTGCTAGGCGACGGCGATATAACGGTCCAGTGCAGCATTATGCTGCAATACCAAAAATCATAACTGCAGACATTTTTTTTTTAATTTTGAATACAGGATAAGGATCTCTATTTCACTAAACACTCAGACCAGTTGCTGTTGAAATTTGATTTTTATGGTGACAATACCGCTTTAAAGAGAACCAGAGATGAAGCACTCTCTTGTATTTTACCTTATAAATCAGTGGGAACATGACAGTAAACACCTAATCTGCTCTTTGTTTCATTGTTCTCTGTTTAATTTGACTGTTATCACCTCTGATAAGGATCCCCGACTGAGCACTCAGTCTAGCTTTGCTACGGAAAGATTATAGCTGAGTCTGTCTTCTCTGGTGTCTTTTCAAGCCCAAGCCTGCCCCCTTGTGGCTCTGCTATAATGACTCAGCTATAATTATTCCCTGCAAAGCCAGACTGAATGCTCAGTCCGGGATTCTTATCACAGCTGATAACAGACACTTTTAGCAGTGATGATGAAACAGAGAGCATGGTAAGTGTTTTCTCTAATGTTCTTACTGATATATATGGTAAAATACACAAGTTGCTTTGTCTCTGGTACCCTTTAAGCCTCATCTACACTGTACAATTTTTTCCATCAGATAGACGGATCTATTAGATGAATCTAATAAAAAATTGCATAATGTGTAGACGTCCAAATTGTTTCAGATCAATTTTGCGATAGATTTTGCTTTGAGAAGTACCCCAAATCTATTGCAAAATCTAACGCAATCCAATTGTTATCTAATAGTCAATTATCTAATAGATCTGTCTAAATCCGATGTGACTGAAAATTGAACCATGTAGATGAGGCTTTAGGGCTGGTTCAGACGGACGTTTGGAGGCGTCGCGTTCGTTGGCTTTGCGTTCGTGATGCGTTCAGGCTTTCAGCAGCGTTCGCATTGCGTTCGGATGCGGTCGCGTTTTTTCTTCCCCTAGAGGGACATTACCCGTCGCGGTTAACCGCCCCTGGAAGCAACATGTAGCTTCCAGGGGCTCCTTGAACGCCAGTGAAAATCGGGACCCGAACGCCGCGTTTGTGCAAACGCGCGTAAAAGCTTGGTACAAACGCTCCCATTCACTTGAATGGGAGCGTTTAACGCCAAGCCCCGAACGCTGGCAGCAAATGCTCTGCAAACGTCCGTCTGAACCAGCCCTTATGCTGGGTATACCTCCCGTCTTAACCCGGATGCCCGTACCGCGGCCATTCAGTGCAACGCAGCATGACCAAACGTCCAGCAGGACACGAAACGGCCGTCGCTTGGCCCACCTCAGTCCCTCACCTCCCACCTCTTCACCAGCGGCTTGCATAACACACACCAATGATGTTGTGAGTACATTCTGATGAATGAACTGTTACCTTTGGTTGCAATAAATTGGTAAACACCACAGGACGGAAGGTGCACGCAGCTTTTCTTCATTTAATCTTTATGCTGGGTACACTTGATGCGTTTTTTTCCGGTCAATTTTCCATCTGATAGATTTCCGATTCGATTTTCCGATTCAATTCTGTTATCTTTTCTTATCTATTTCCATTCACTTCTATGAAAAACAAAAGTTTTGCTTTCTTAAAACAGAAAGAAGTTGCAATAATTCCGGTTGGAGTGAGCTTGAGATGTCTCCCAGTGCATCAATGCTGAATATATGCAAATTAACCATTGTTACCCTTAGAAGCTAAACACACCTCCAGAATCGCTGGAATGCAATGATGTGTCAGCTTGTTAATTTGTACAGAGCCATAATAATTCAACATGCATACAGACTGTTTCGGATTGTTTGATCCTCATCAGTGCATGGCATGGATTAATTTGGATCTATGGGGTAGGGCTTGTAACACCGAGAGGTAGAGACTAACCAGCAAGCTCATGGTGAACCAGAACTCATTGGAGTGTGTGAGGGGCTACAATGGTCCTAAAAGCCCCCTTACTAAATTGCTAAGAAAAACAAAAGTTTGCTTTCTTAAAACAGAAAGTATTTGCAATAATTCAGGTTGGAGTGAGCTTGAGATGTCTCCCAGTGCAATTATCGCAAATTCTTTCTGTTTTAAGAAAGCAAACTTTTTTGTTTTTCTTAGCATTTTAGTAAGGGGGCTTTATGGACCATTGTAGCCCCTCACACACTCCAATGAGTTCTGGTTCACCATGAGCTTGCTGGTTAGTCTCTACCTCTCGGTGTTACAAGCCCTACTCCATAGAGCCAAATTATTCCATGCCATGCACTGATGAGGATCAAACAATCCGAAACAGTCTGTATGCATGTTGTATTATTATGGCTCTGTACAAATTAACAAGCTGACACATCATTGCATTCCAGCGGTTCTGGAGGTGTGTTTAGTTTGTAAGGGTACAATGGTTAATTTGCATATATTCAGCAGTGATGCACTGGGAGACATCTCAAGCTCATTCTAACCTGAATTATCACAAATTCTTTCTGTTTTAAGAAATAAAACTTTTGTGTTCCTTAGCATTTTAGTAAGGAGGCTTTTAGGACCATTGTAGCCCCTCACACACTCCAATGAGTTCTGGTTCACTATGAGCTTGCTGGTTAGTCTGTACCTCACTTCTATGAGAAATCTATCAGGAAAAACGACCGGACATGTCGGAAATTATCTATCGAACCATCTATCGAACACAAAATTGTATGTTCTGTACCTAGCATTAGACTTCCTCCTCCATTAACCTAAAACCCCACCAAAACGGCACTGCAAGTGTGCTGGCTTTCCCAGCTGTCACTTCTCCCTTACCCGTCATTGGTAACTACAGGTGCCCCTTAGGGCCCTTTTCCACTAGGGCGTTTGCGACTGCTTAATCGCAAAACCGCAAACCGCTAGTGATTTTAAAATCGCTACGGTTTGCTTTTTAACATAGGAATCGCGGTAGGTAATTTCCACTACCGCGATTCGATTTTTACTTGATCGCGATCGCGCCGCGGAGCGACTTTTGCCGCGATTTTGCTATGCAGTGCATAGCATAGCAAAATCGCGGCCGCAAACGTCGGGAAATCGCCGGTTAATGTTTAGCTTTTTCGATTCAGCAATCGCTAGCGTTCAGCATGAACGCTAGCGATTGCTAGTGGAAAAGGGCCCTTAGTGTTAGGTAGCCAGAAGTACCCTCAATATTAAGTAGCTAGAGGTGCCCACAAGTATTAGGTAGCTAGAGGTGCCCCTGACTGAAGGGAGATCTCTTAAGTGGAATGCTGAGAGCAGAGTGAGTAACCTCTTATTTACACTCTCATCAGGACTCTGCATAGGTAAGGCAGGAGGGAAGCACTTGGGGAGTAAGCCACCTTTCCATCATCAAGTGCCTGTTGACACGTGCCTACAGTGCCTTATGGTAATTCCATCCCTGCTTCTCATCTCCTTGAAATTAATTCTGTACCTAGCATAGCAGGTAATCATAACAATACTGCTACTTTATCACAGATATTTTTCATACATTTTCCTTTATTTAATTTTTTTACTTTTAAATGTTTAGGTTATGGGAACTGAATGAAAGGATTATTTAAGGTCATAGTAACTGATTATATACACGCTTTTGATAATTCAGCAGTGCCCTGTAACATGTAATTTGTTTAAAAACACACACTCACACTCACTTCATTATAATCTCCTGAGCCACAGCCACAGTCCAGCCACATTACATACCAAGCCTTGTTCCAGCGATGGCTGCAGCCTCCCCGCAGTCCGCACAGCTCCGATATTCTCCGCTATGGGGAGGATCGCTTCTGACGTCATGACGTTGGCGACGTCATACGTCATGACGTCAGTCCCGATCCTCCAATAGCGAAGAATTCCGGAGCTGTGCGGACTGCGGGGAGGCTGCAGCCATCGCTGGAACAAGGCTTGGTATGTAATGCGGCTGGACTGTGGGAGATTGGGGGTGGGGGACACTAACATTAGCGGCCTTACTGATGCATACATAGCCTTGAAACCCGCACACCAATCTAATATATACTGGGGGACTCCTATGCCTACCTAGGCCTATAATAGGGGACACCTATCCCTACCTAGCCTCTAATGGGGGACACCTGACCTACCTAGACCTATAATGGGGGACACCTGACCTACCTAGCCTCTGAGGGACACTGATTACATACCTAGCCTATAATGGGGGACACCTGTTACCTACCTAGCTTATAATGGGGGCACCTGTACCTACCTAGCTTCTAATGGGGACACCTGTTACCTACCTAGCCTCTAATGGGGCACACCTGTTCTTACCTAGCCTATAATGGGTGACACCCGTACCTACCTAGCCTATACTGAGCGACACCCGTACCTACCTACCCTGTACAGAGCGACGCCCGTACCTACCTAGCCTATACGGAGTGATGCCTGTACCTACCTAGCCTATACGTAGTAACGCCTTTACCTACCTAGCCTATACTGGGGAACACCTGTACCTACCTAGCCTATACGGAGCGGCACCTGTACCTACCTAGCCTGTACGGAGCGACGCCTGTACCTACCTAGCCTATAAGGAGCGACACCTGTACCTACCTAGCCTGTACGGAGCAACACCTGTACCTACCTAGCCTGTACGGAGCGACGCCTGTACATACCTAGCCTATACTTGGGGACACCTTTACCTAGCTAGCCTATACTGGGGTCCACATGTACCTGGCTACTTACCTACAATAATCTGCAGGGGATTCTGAAAACAGATGGGTACTACGCTGAAAGGTAATGTATAAATGCACACACAGGGGTACATATTATATGCTGGGGGGAGCAACGAGGCAACAGATGCAGCCGATCCCCTAGAGATTTCATGTTGAAATGGATCAAGAATCAGCCTGCAGAGTATGGGAAGCCGACCGATCTCTCTCTAATCAGATTCAATTAGAGAGAGATTTCTCTTGGTCGCATCTTCCCATCATCTCTAGATGTATGGCCATCTTTACATTCGTGTTAGTGCAGGTTGAGCAGCTGCAGCTTGAAAGTATAAATGATTAGAGATTTGGGGGGGGGGGGGGGGGGATTGGGAAATTTAGTTTAGATTTTGTTTCAAGCTTTTATTAAACTCAAAATGTACACTAGACCCTTGCTTGACATTTTGTAAGTTACAGCAAAAAAGGCTATGAAAATTAATTGGAT
>NC_090646.1:256216466-256268340 GCF_040937935.1 Hyperolius riggenbachi | reverse complement strand
CTGTTCTCTACCCTAAACACCCACTAATTACCCATCAATCACCCCCTATCACCACCTGTCACTGTTACCCATCAGATCAGACCCTAATCTGCCCCTTGCGGGCACCCAATCACCCGCCTACAGGCTCAGATTGCCCTCAGACCCCCCCTTATCAATTCGCCAGTGCAATATTTACATCTGTTCTCCCCTGTAATAACCCACTGATTACCTGTCAATCACCCATCAATCACCCCCTGTCACTGCCACCCATCAATCACCCCCTGTCACTGCCACCCATCAATCAGCCCCTAACCTGCCCCTTGCAGGCAATCTGATCACCCACCCACACCAATAGATCGCCCGCAGATCCGACGTCCGATCACCTCCCAAGTGCAGTGTTTACATCTGTTCTCTACCCTAAACATCCACTAATTACCCATCAATCACCCCGTCACTGCTACCTATCAGATTAGACCCCTATATGCCCCTAGGGCACTCAATCACCCGCCCACACCCTCAGAATGCTCTCAGACCCCAGCCCTGATCACCTCGCCAGTGCATTGCTTGCATCTATTCCCCCCTCTAATCACACCTTGAGACACCCATCAATAACCTCCTGTCACCCCCTAACACACCTACCCATCAGATCAGGCCCTAATTTGCCCCGTGTGGGCTCCTGATCACTCGGCCAAACCCTCAGATCCCCCTCAGACCCCCTTCCGATCACCTCCCCAGTGCATTGATTGCATCTATTTTCCCCTCTAACCACCCCCTGAGACACCCATCAATCACCTCCTGTCACCCCCCTAGCACTCCTATCCATCAGATCAGGCCCAATACAACCTGTCATCTAAAAGGCCACCCTGCTTATGACCGGTTCCACAAAATTCGCCCCTCATAGACCACCTGTCATCAAAATTTGCAGATGCTTATACCCCTGAACAGTCATTTTGCGACATTTGGTTTCCAGACTACTCACGGTTTAGGGCCCGTAAAATGCCAGGGCGGTATAGGAACCCCACAAGTGACCCCATTTTAGAAAAAAACACCCCAAGGTATTCTGTTAGGTGTATGACGAGTTCATAGAAGATTTTATTTTTTGTCAAAAGTTAGCGGAAATTGATTTTTATTGTTTTTTTTTCACAAAGTGTAATTTTTCACTAACTTGTGACAAAAAATAAAATCTTCTATGAACTCGCCATACACCTAACGGAATACCTTGGGGTGTCTTCTTTCTAAAATGGGGTCACTTGTGGGGTTCCTATACTGCCCTGGCATTTTAGGGGCCCTAAACCGCGAGGAGTAGTCTAGAAAACAAATGCCTCAAAATGACCTGTGAATAGGACGTTGGGCCCCTTAGCACACCTGGGCTGCAAAAAAGTGTCACACATGTGGTACCGCCGTACTCAGGAAAAGTAGTATAATGTGTTTTGGGGTGTATTTTTACACATACCGATGCTGGGTGGGAGAAATTTCTATGTAAATGGACAATTGTGTGTAAAAAACATCAAACAATTGTCATTTACAGAGATATTTCTCCCACTTAGCATGGGTATGTGTAAAAATACACCCCAAAACACATTATACTACTTCTCCTGAGTACGGCGGTACCACATGTGTGGCACTTTTTTACACCCTAAGTACGCTAAGGGGCCCAAAGTCCAATGAGTACCTTTAGGATTTCACAGGTCATTTTGCAACATTTGGTTTCAAGACTACTCCTCACGGTTTAGGGCCCCTAAAATGCCAGGGCAGTATAGGAACCCCACAAATGACCCCATTCTAGAAAGAAGACACCCAAAGGTATTCCGTTAGGAGTATGGTGAGTTCATAGAAGATTTTATTTTTTGTCCCAAGTTAGCGGAAAATGACACTTTGTGAAAAAAAAAACAATATCAATTTCCGCTAACTTGTGACAAAAAAATAAAAACTTCTATGAACTCACCATACTCCTAACGGAATACCTTGGGGTGTCTTCTTTCTAAAATGGGGTCATTAGTGGGGTTCCTATACTGCCCTGGCATTTTAGGGGCCCTAAACCGTGAGGAGTAGTCTTGAAACCAAATGTTGCAAAATGACCTGTGAAATCCTAAAGGTACTCATTGGACTTTGGGCCCCTTAGTGCAGTTAGGGTGCAAAAAAGTGCCACACATGTGGTATCGCCGTACTCGGGAGAAGTAGTACAATGTGTTTTGGGGTGTATTTTTACACATACCCATGCTGGGTGGGAGAAATACCGCTGTAAATGGACAATTGTGTGTAAAAAAATCAAAAGATTGTCATTTACAGAGGTATTTCTCCCACCCAGCATGGGTATGTGTAAAAATACACCCCAAAACACGTTGTACTACTTCTCCCGAGTATGGCGATACCACATGTGTGGCACTTTTTTGCACCCTAACTGCGCTAAAGGGCCCAAAGTCCAATGAGTACCTTTAGGATTTCACAGGTCATTTTGAGAAATTTCGTTTCAAGACTACTCCTCACGGTTTAGGGCCCCTAAAATGCCAGGGCAGTATAGGAACCCCACAAATGACCCCATTTTAGAAAGAAGACACCCCAAGGTATTCCGTTAGGAGTATGGCGAGTTCATAGAAGATTTTATTTTTTGTCACAAGTTAGCGGAAATTGATTTTAATTGTGTTTTTTCACAAAGTGTCATTTTCCGCTAACTTTTGACAAAAAATAAAATCTTCTATGAACTCACCATACTCCTAACGGAATACCTTGGGGTGTCTTCTTTCTAAAATGGGGTCATTTGTGGGGTTCCTATACTGCCCTGGCATTTTAGGGGCCCTAAACCGTGAGGAGTAGTCTTGAAACGAAATTTCTCAAAATGACCTGTGAAATCCTAAAGGTACTCATTGGACTTTGGGCCCTTTAGCGCAGTTAGGGTGCAAAAAAGTGCCACACATGTGGTATCGCCGTAATCAGGAGAAGTAGTATAATGTGTTTTGGGGTGTATTTTTACACATACCCATGCTGAGTGGGAGAAAGATCTCTGTAAATGGACAATTGTGTGTAAAAAAAAATTAACAAATTGTCATTTACAGAGATATTTCTCCCACCCAGCATGGGTATGTGTAAAAATACACCCCAAAACACATTATACTACTTCTCCTGAGTACGGCAATACCACATGTGTGGCACTTTTTTGCAGCCTAACTGCGCTAAGGGGTCCAAAGTCCAATGAGCACCTTTAGGCTTTACAGGGGTGCTTACAATTTAGCACCCACCAAAATGTCAGGACAGTAAACACACCCCACAAATGACCCCATTTTGGAAAGTAGACCCTTCAAGGTATTCAGAGAGGGGCATGGTGAGTCCGTGGCAGATTTCATTTTTTTTTGTCGCAAGTTAGAAGAAATGGAAACTTTTTTTTTTTTTTTCTCACAAAGTGTCATTTTCCGCTTACTTGTGACAAAAAATATCTTCTATGAACTCATTATGCCTCTCAGTGAATACTTTGGGATGTCTTCTTTCCAAAATGGGGTCATTTGGGGGGTATTTATACTATCCTGGAATTCTAGCCCCTCATGAAACATGACAGGGGGTCAGAAAAGTCATAGATGCTTGAAAATGAGAAAATTCACTTTTTGCACCATAGTTTGTAAACGCTATAACTTTTACCCAAACCAATAAATATACACTGAATGGGTTTTTTTTTTATCAAAAACATGTTTGTCCACATTTTTCGCGCTGCATGTATACAGAAATTTTACTTTATTTGAAAAATGTCAGCACAGAAAGTAAAAAAAAATCATTTTTTTGCCAAAATTCATGTCTTTTTTGATGAATATAATAAAAAGTAAAAATCGCAGGAGCAATCAAATAGCACCAAAAGAAAGCTTTATTAGTGACAAGAAAAGGAGCCAAAATTCATTTAGGTGGTAGGTTGTATGAGCGAGCAATAAACCGTGAAAGCTGCAGTGGTCTGAATGGAAAAAAAAGTGGCCGGTCCTTAAAGAGACTCTGTAACAATTTTTTCAGCCTTAGTTCTTCTATCCTATGAGTTCCTATGCCTGTTCTAATGTGCTGGGGCTTACTGCAGCTCTTCCTAATTACACTGTCTCTGTAATAAATCAATGTATCTTTCCTCTGTCCTGTTTGTCGGGCTAAGGCTTTGATTGTGTGGAATGTGCAGGGCTGCTTGTGATTGGTAGAAGCGATACACACCCTCTGCAGGCCCCCTGCATACTCACACACTATGCTTAGCTGAGCCTATTAGAAGCTGGTTAGTTTGTTTGTAAACATTGCCTAAAACTGTTAATTACAAGCCAGGATTGCAGCAGAGAGTGGCAGAAACAGCACAGAGGGGCACAGGAGAAAATAAGGAATAGAATGGTATGCTTTTTATTGTAAGAATATTAGAGTACAGATTCTCTTTAAGGGGTAGAAAGCCCTAGGTCCTCAAGTGGTTAAAACAAAACAAGTATTTGGCTTGAGGAATGCCCTATAAACTATATGAAAGGAACACAATTATGCAATGAGTAAAAGTTTCTCTGATCCAAAAATATCTAGTCTGAACAATATTCAGAAATGTTGCAGGCAGCCAATTCTTTTTTGTTTCTATCTTTTGGTCTCTCAAAGTTGACAGTCATTACAAATGTTATTCCTAGGGGATACTTACCTCAGGAGGTGGAAGCATCTGGATTCTTGAGTCTTCCTCTGCTGAGCGGATCCAGCACTGGTAGGGCTTTGGCCACTGAGCGCAGTCCCAGTAGAGGCTTACCACTCGGGCGGAAATAGTTGACCCCTATCAAGTTATCTTTACTGTACAGGCGCAGATGGGGACCCGATTGGGCTGGGCTATTTCCACCGGAGCGGTAAGCCTCTACTGCACCTGCACACAACGGCCACTTTTTTTCCGGGTGCTGACTGCACTGGATTACCGTTGGCAGGGACCAAAGCAAAAGCCCCTCCCGTGGTAAGTACCCCCTTGAACTTTTTTCCTTTACAGGTTTTCATTAATTCCCAGTTCAGTTGTGCAATTCTCCTTTACTAAAATGTTTGCTTGCAGAAGGGACTGTTGAAGTGAAGGGACTGAGGTCCATTGTATGTTATGGACGACTATTCCAATCAACCACTACACCGCTGAGGGGTTTTTCCCCTTACGGACCAGAGCAATTTTCACCTTTCAGCACTCTTACAATTCATTCACCAATAACTTTATCATTACTTATCACAGCAAAATGATCTAAATCTTCTTGTTTTTTTTTCACCACCAATTAGGCTTTCTTTGGGTGGTACATTTTGCTAAGATTTATTTTATTATAAATGCATTTTAAAGGAAACCTAAACTGAGAAGGATATGGATATTTTCTTTTAAAATACCAGTTGCCTGAATCTCCTGCTGATCCTGTGTCTCCAATTCGTTTAGTCACAGTCCCCCAATGAGCATGCAGATTCCCCCTACTGATTGCCAGAACTTTGTACTTCCAGATCTGAGATCCTTGACATCCCGGTATCCTGTCTTGAACCTTGTCGTTACCTATTGCTGAACCTGTTGCTGACCTTGCTCTCCTGCTGACTGATATTCTGCCTGATCCCTTTTGTATTGCGATTGTGTATATACTGTACTATCATGTATATATTTGTTGTATATATTTAGATAGGGATTTTTTTTTTTTTGGGGGGGGGGGGGGGTAATTATGGGAGAATGGAGAGGTAAGGGGTTCATTTTAATGGATATAGTTATGTTTAATTTAATGTATGTAGGATGTACTTTTACTATTTGGCCACTAGATGCCCCCCCCCCCCCTCATATTCCTGTGCATACTGTTGGTGCACTAACAGGAAGCAATGTATGTGTTTACTTTTGTTTTATCAATAACCACGGCATCTCATTAATGCAGGTGATCATTGATCACAGGCACTTAGATCGGTGAATGGAAACTGTGTTACCATTTACCAATCAGTGTACTAAAGGGCGGTAACGGGAGCATGCACAGCAGCGATCGTGGCGTGAGATGTACATCTACACCCCTGGACCAGGAACTGTCTTCCCACGGGGCATAGATATACGGTCTTTTTTTTCAAGAAGTGGTTAATAAGGCCGTCAAAACCAAACCAGTTTTTATCCAGAGAAGTTATAAAATTCTGCCATCAGCTTATGTATCTTTCATCGGTGTGTTTAATGACAGTACTCATATTTTAATGCTATAAACAAACAGGCAAGAGACTGCAGTTTTCAAAAAGATAAAAATATTTATTATAAAGTGCTTGGCTTAACATACTGTTATAGTAGAACTGTATTCTGTGTTCTATTGCAGAAACAAATTCATTCTTGTCCCAAAACAAGTTTACCAGCTTTCAGCACATTTCATGTATTTACTCAAAATGTACAGTTTTTAAATTTGTAAAGTGAGATTCTTTTTCTCCTTTGCTGGAATTTCTCACTGCCTGGATAGAAAGAGGAGCATAGCTAGTTCAACACCAAACACTTGTATACAAATTCTCTCCATGCACTAATCCAATGAGATATGATAGAAAAATGGTTTTTAATCTTCTAATAGCTGTGAAGAGCTTTACAGAGCGAACCCACTAAACACAGTTTTGCATTACACATTTTGGATACCATAAAACGCTAATACTGGATACTGCCAGCTGCATAACCTTGTATAAGAGTTTAGTGTTGAAGTGCATTCATATGAAATTGGTGCATTTGAATAGAATTCTACTGGTTATTTGTCACACAGGTCCTATATTCAATTCACTCTCTCCTAAGTTTTCTCCTAGGAGATTTTTTTCATCACTTATCAATAAAATGCCTTTTAAGCCACCAACATACAAGAAAATACTCCGTACCAAAAATTAGTTGAAAAAAGTGCAATTGAAAAATAATTTTGATTGTAGAGTGCAGAAAAGATATTTTAAACAAAAGATAAAAGATGATCACCTAGGAGGAAAGCGAATTAAAAAGGCCCATGGTGTCTGGGATTTCAATGCACAATATCAGCCTCATTTTTAGGCTACATCCAATCATTACATATTCTGATGCTAACACTCACTACTCTCTCTATGAAAGAGAAGGGGGTAAAAGGCCCAAGCTGGCTTTCCAGATCTCAGAGAGACTGGCACTGCAATCACTCTGAACACAAATGGTGGAGTAACTATCCATCTGCATGGAGTTTACCACTCATCAGAATAAAGGATGCATGCATGGTGCAGATCCGATGTGGAACTGCATACTGAATGAAGGAGGTAAGGCTCAGGGCTCGTTTCCACTATTGCGGTGCGGAATCGCCTGGATTCCACCGCTGATGAAATCACATGCAGATGCGATTCCCCATGCGTTTTTTGCCGCGAATTCACATAGGTGAGGGTATATGCGATTTTAACCATGCCACTGCCTGTGTGAATTTACATTGGTACCTTTGCAAATTCGCGGCAAAAAACGCATGGGGAAATCGCATGCAATTTCCCTATTAAATACATTGCATGCGATTCGCATTTGATTCGCATGCATTCCACTCGCAGTTGAATTCTGCGGCTCTTTTGTGCGTTTTTTTCACCGCTGAAAAAAACGCACCTCAACAACGCTACAGTGGAAACAGGCCCATCCACTTGCATTACATGTGCGAATCCGCATGCGTTGGACGCATGCGGATTCGCGATAGTGGAAACGAGCCTTCAGTCCTGCTCATGCCTGTGTCCCTCCAGCAGCTAACAGAAGTGTGTGGGAGTCTGCAGGAACTTGAGTCTGCAGGAACAGCAGATATAATTTTTTTTTTTACAGTAGCCGGTGATTTTTAATGAAAGATCATGAGTTGTGCAGAAAACGTAGTGCAGGTTGTATATTTTTGAATGCTATGCAGAATCCCAGATGCATCCTGAAAACACAGAAGCCCCACAGAAAATCATTCGATGCGTTTGCACATTGCAGCAAGATACTACAGAAATGGACAAGTGTGATTGCTTCCTGCATGTTTCAGTACTTGAAAGTACTGGTCAACTGATCCAGAACACATACTATGGCTAGCATGCATTCCATTCACAGAATCCTGTAAACATCCCCAAGAACATCAACAAAGTAATATATGAAGTTGCAGCATGTTTTCCAAATACAATGCTGCACCTACATGTATGCAATGAAATGCAGACACACAGTGGCCCAGCATTGCTGTGGACTGTGGAAACATGACCATGGTGGGAACAAAAATACTTTTTTCTGACCATCTCTGTCCCAGCTTACCCATTAATAAAGAGTTTGACATTGCAGAAGAAGAATCCAAGCTGCAGGAAGAAAAATACACTTTTGTTTCACAAATCCGAATTTCATTCATTAAGAGTCATAAGGTCTCTTAATTTCCCATAGAAAAACAGCACGCGATGATCTAAAAAAGAAATTTTCACTCTTGGTGGTGTGAGCCTAAGTTAAAGGGGAACTGAAGTAAGAGGTATACGGAGGCTGCCAGATTTACTTCCTTTTAAATCAATACCAGTTGCCTGGCAGCCCTGCTGATCCTCTGCCTCTAATACTATTAGCCATAGCCCCTGAACAAGCATACAGCAGATCAGGTGTTTCAGACTTTAACCACTTAACGACCAGCTAACGCCGATAGGCGGCGGCTGGTCGTTTGTGGTTTTACATGGAGCGGCCGTTCCATGTCAGTTCACGGAGGGTGTCTCCATGAACAGCCTGCAAGCCTCCGATCGCGGCTCGCAGGCTAATTGTAAACACGCGGGGAAGAAATCCCCGCTGTTTACATCAATACGGCGCTGCTGCACAGCAGCGCCGTAAAAAGATCAGTGATCCCCGGCCTCTGATTGGCTGGGGATCGCCGCCGTGTGATAGGCTGAAGCCCATCAGAGGCATTGCCGTCCTGTGCTGCCCATGGAGCGAAGGGGAGGGAGGAATCGCGCTGTGGAGGGGGGCTTTGAGGAGGCCCCCCCCCGCTCGGCCACATGGAGTGGCGGCGATCAGACTCCCCCAGCAGATCATCCCCCTAGTGGGGAAAAAAAAGGGGGGGGGGGGTTGGAGTCTGGTCACCCTGCGTGGTTCCTGATCTGTGCTGTGCTGCACAGAATCACAAAAAATAGCCCGGTCCTTAAGTGGTTAAAGTCAGACCTGACAAGACTAGCTGCATACTGGTTTCTGGTGTTATTCAGATACTACTGCAGAGAAATAGACCAGCAGGACTGCCAGGCAACTGGTATTGATTAAAAGGAAATAAATATAGCAGCCTCCATTTACCTCTTACTTCAGTTCCCCTTTAACAAGCAATATCCATCCATACGGGAAAATACATCGTAATTGAGAATTAGAGCCAAGGAAGGGCTCGTTTAGACAGGCCAATGCTGGCAGCTGTACACGGCTTTCACCGCTGGGATCCACCATGTCCCACATGGAGATGAATGGCAGCACTCATCTCAATGCGGTTACAATTGATGGCCAGCTTTGTGCCACGGTCATTCGAGTTTACCAAGACACTGCATGTAGCATTAGCTGCGTTTGCAGTTTTGCGTCCCCCTACATGCTCAAGCCGTAATGACAATGCTGAAAACCAACGCAACACACTATTCTGCTCAATAGGAGAAACGTATTTAGCATTGGCTAAACGAGCCTCTGGCAGTCGTCCATCTAAAGGTGGGTACACACGTCAGATAAAAGTCTTTGGAAAATGAAAGATCACAGACCAATTTTACCCCCTTCCATGTAGTATGAGAGCCATACTCTACACAGTCTATTCTATGGAGCTGAACTCCCCATCAGATAAAATCTTTGCAAGATGCTGCACACAAAGATGCTGTACACATGCAACAGATCAGTATCTGCAAAAGATCTGTTCCTGCAAAAGATCCATTCCTGCAAAACGCATTCATAGTCTATGTGATCTGCGAATCATCATACACACCTTGTTTAACGGACAATTATCTGTAAATCAGATCCACCAGGATGGATCTTCAGATCGGCAGATAATTGTCTGATCTGCAGATGAATGTCCATTAAACAAGGTGTGTATGGGATCTGCAGATATCATAGACTATGAAGGCATTTTGCAGGAATGGATCTTTTGCAGGAACAGATCTTTTGCAGATACTGATCTGTTGAATGTGTACAGCATCTTTGTGTGCAGCATCTTGCAAAGATTTTATCTGATGGGGAGTTCAGCTCCATAGAATAGACTGTGTAGAGTATGGCTCTCATACTACATGGAAGGGGGTAAAATTGGCCTGTGATCTTTCATTTTCCAAAGACTTTTATCTGACGTGTGTACGCACCTTAAAAAAGCTGCCCAGCACACAGTATGCATTGTCAATGAGATGCAAATAAGGCCTGGAACCCACTGAAAACCGCAAACGCAAAACGCAACCGCTAGCGTTTTGTCTGAGCGGTTTGCAAGCGGATTCATGCGCGTTTTTGGTCGTGTTTTGCAACATTGTATTTTTTTCCCCAGCGGGTGCCTAGCGTTTTGCGTTTTGCGTTTTTATCCTGATTGGTCCTGTGAATTATTTTTCATTTTGTTACAGTGTGCTGAACCGCAAAACGCTAGCAAAACCGCTGAGTTTAGGTTTTGCTGAGCGTTTCTGCTAGCGTTTCAATACTTTACATTGAAGCGCTAACGCTCCCAAAATGCTGCAGGTCCTGCGTTTGCGTTTCTGGGAAACGCAAACGCTCCTGTGGAAGTTGCCCCATCCATTAACATTAGCCCAGCGTTTTGGCAAACTGCTAGCGTATCGCAGTGCTGCCAAAACGCTGCCAAAAGCGCTCCTGTGGGTTCAAGCCCTTACAGTTGATTCAGCATTATGCAAATTTTGTATGAAAATGTATGCAGCTTGAGAACGTGAACAAATGCAATCTTGCTTACGTAAAATTCAATTGGTCCATTTTCAAGTTTCAAGCATACATTTGCATATGAACACACAGTAACTTCAAAAAGTAATCTTGAAAATGTGACTTATTTTTAAACATACTGCTTATAGAAGTGTTGGAACAAAACGGTTCTTTACTTTTTGGCTCATTCATTCTCCCACAGCAAAGTAACAAGAGGGACATTATTTTAATTTTTCTTTGGTGGGGATCATTATTTTCCTACAAGAACGTTATTGATTTGATTGGGTGAAGATTACTAACTGCTCGGTTTTATTTAAAGTCTGAGCACTTCAGTGGTAACCTCTTCAGATTGACAAGTTTATAAGGACCCTTTCTCATTAGCCAACGTGTGCAGGAACCAGATTTCATGCACGCGTTACGGGAAATTGTACTTTGACAAGCGTCAGCAGCGCTAGTTCTAATTCACCCGACTGGAAATAGTTTGCACCATGTGATTAAATGTTCCCAGAGGTTTTAACTAATGGTAACAGTAACGGTATGAAAGCATCCTATGAGCGGTCCGTCAGAATGGACAGCACAGCACCTAGTGGGAAAGAATTAGGGCTGGTGCACACCAAGAGCGCTTCTGAGCACTTTTAAAATTGCCAGCGCTTTGAAAAGCGCTTGGCTAATGTATTTCAATGGGATGGAGCACACCAGAGCGATGTGTTTTTTTTTCTCCCCCAAATGCGGGTCCTGCAGCATGTCTGAGGCAATTTAGCCTCAATGTAAAGTATAGGAAAGTGGAAAATCACTCTGAAAAGCGCTAGATCAGAGCGATTTTCCAAGCGTTTGTTACAGAAGCTGTTCAGTTACTGCTCTACTGTAACAAAATATTACAAACGCTACACCAAAACGCTACAAAAAAACCCGCTAGGCATGCTTAGAAAACGCTAAGCACATGCCTAGAATCGCATTAAAAAATAATTTCAAAAAGCGCTAAGCGTGCACTTTTTGGTGTGCACTGGGCCTGAGAGAGAGAAAGACCATAGGTACACAGAGAGAATGGATGGAGGACTCAAGCTCACCATACACAAAAACAAATGCAGATGCAGATTCAATATAAAACATAGAATTCAGTGTTTGCTGCTTTCATAGATTGGACAGATCTGCTGTGAGTGAGTGTTTCTGCTGCTCTCAGTGCAGTAAATAAAGGGCACAGGCAGCAGCGAATTTTAATAGAAGTTTCATAATCTGCAGTATACAGTGGCGGTATGATAGATGTTTAATAAACATTGTTGCTGAAATTGGATTATGGAGTGGTGCCAAGGTGGTTAAGTGACTGACATTTCCCAGTTTTCAGTCAGAGAAATAATGATCTTGCCGGACATCGGCATACGTTCATTAGTGTATACTGCTCTCTTCCTGGATCCTGCTTATGTAATTACACTGAGGGACAGTAATGTGCAGTGATAACCTCTTTCCTGTATCCAGCTTATGTAATTAGATAGTGAGACCCATTGAGGGACAGTAATGCACGGATATCCTCTCTTACCCTGATTTCTACTAAGTGTTAAGGATATAAAATGTGTACTAATTGTTATTCAGTTTATATTTCTTACATAAATGTACAGCTTTGTAATAAAGAAGTTTCCAAACATTTATGTCAGGGTTTGCCCCACAAAGTACGGTAAAGTAGGATTTTCCAACCAGGAAACCGCACACTGCAGCTAGTTTGCTATCCATACAGGCAGAGAGTAGCTGCTTAAAGTGTACTAGAGACGATAAAATAATAACGTTTTATACATACCTGGGGATTCTTCCAGCCCCATGCCCGTGGATCGCTCCCACACCGCCATCCTCCGCTGCCTGGTGCTCCGGGTCTCCAGTCGCGGCCAGTCTGCACAAGAGGAAATGCGCTCTCTACATATCTGTCTGGCGGAGAGATACGTAGAGGGCGCACTTCTCTTGCACAGACTGGCCGTGACTGAAGAAAAGTTACGGGACCCGGTACCAGAGCAGGAGAAGAGTGAGGATGGCGGCGTGGGAGCAATCCGTGGGCATGGGGCTGTAGGAAGCCCCAGGTATGTATAAAACTATATTTTATCATCTATGTTTTCCTTTAAACACTGCATTCAGGGGGTGACAAATCAGTAAAATGCAGCTAAATTAAATCAGTTTCATGTGTAGGCATGCATTTAAGATGTGCAGTAAAGTACTTTTTTCCTATGTAGCTGCCACTTTCAGTAGATCGTAAAATCGACGGATATGGCAGTTTTTGGACTAGTCAATCTCCTTATTACTGATTATTAGCTATTCATCATGTACAAAAGGTGCTCCCTAGAAATACATTTATACAAAGATGCAATCAAACTTGTCTGCATGCTATTCTGGCAGCTGGACTGAGCAGCTCAATACAGGGGGTTCTTCAAAACCTGTCAAGACTGCTTACTGTGAGTGATGGAAACATAGGAAAAGAGTAATTTTTGGGACGAATAAACATTTCATATGTATGCAAACACATGTATGTTAAATGTTATAATTACAAGTACTGTATGCTACCACTTTACGAATTTAAACAGTTATTAGTGTATGGGCTAGATACTGGTCTGCCCTCTTTACCTAGTTGTGTGTTAAATTCCCCTGCTCATTGTTTGGGCAGTGATTGTCACGTCACACAACCAAGAGTGAGAACTACTTTTTGAATTGTGAATAAAAACACCTTATATAGTACATCCATTGAGTTATAAACAAAGCATATTGTGTGATGCACAAATGAATACATTTCCAGCTAAGAACTATAACACAAAATAGATGGGTATGTCTTAGTTCCTACACGTGAACACAATCATAGAGCTTACACGGATATCCATGATACTTGTAGCACTTCAAGATGAAGTTTGTTTATAAAATAAGACCGTAACAACGTGTTACATTATTTACAAGCTAATTTCACCTAAATGTATCATTTTATGTTCAGATTATGAACATTTTAAGTTTTCTAACAGATTTTATTATTTTTTGTGGTAAGGGCTTTGATGTAATAACACCTTTGAATAAAATAAAAAAAAAATAATAATAAAAAAACATACTAAGGCCACTTTGACACTATAACCACTGCAATGCGCAGCCAGGAAAATAGGATGGCAAAGTTGCAATGCACGTTCCGGCTGCGACACAGACTTATGCTGTGCGTTTTCGTCCAATAATGCACTGCATGCCAGGAGTGTAACAGGAAATCACTGGGCCACCCTTTGGATGGGGCCCCCGGTTTATGCACAGGTAAACGGAGGACCAATGTTATTCAATTGGTTAGTGCACACTTGAATGTGATCCCAGCATCTTTTTACACTCACTCTGTCCATCTCTGATGAAGCAGACCTGGCTCTGCAGACTTCTCCAGCATCACAACAGTACACAGCAGCACTCGGGAAGGAGGCAGAGACGGCTCGGGCAGACTCCTCCAACGTCACTACAATACACCCCACTTGAGAAGGAGGTAGAGAGGCTGGGGACAGGGTACTGTACACAAGACCCTGCTGCACACTAACTAGGGACTATCTGCAAATCTTTGTCTACAAAATTTTGTATGATGCGTTATGAGTGGTTGAGCAGATGTAATCATTAAAATAATTGTGCAGAGAATAGAAAGCTTTTTCTCTCCATGCCCTTAGTTGTCAGTCTCTAAGGACAGGGAAAAGAAACTTCTCCCCTCACGTGGCTTCTGCACCCCCCCCCCCCCTCCTGCAGCTGCATCCCTTGCAGGGTCTGTTTTACGACCCTGCTACAGGTTATCCTGACAGAAATTGCAGCACCGCAAACCATCACTGTGGAGGCACTATTGACATAAAATTGCATTGCATTTAGATGCCATTATATTCACAATAAGGGAAAGAGGCGCCCTGATTTGAATAAAAGCTTTTAAAACCAGTTTAAAAACGAAAAAGAAAAATGAGGTATCTTACCTCAATGACGAAATCTCTGTAAACTTACAAAAGATTTTTATTTGAGCACAGGCAACGCGTTTTGCGGGTCTGAGCCCGCTTCCTCAGGCCAATACAGTGCCAAATGACAGAAATCATGTAGCATAGGGAGCCTCCCTATGCTACATGATTTCTGTCATTTGTAAGTTTACAGAGATTTCGTCATTGAGGTAAGATACCTCATTTTTCTTTTTCGTTTTTAAACTGGTTTTAAAAGCTTTTATTCAAATCAGGGCGCCTCTTTCCCTTATTGTGCATAGTTATACCCCCGTACATGTTTGTCCGAGGGGTGGTGACAGAACACCCGTTGTTTTACCACGGTTAATGTTTTGTGCATCCTTTTTCATCTAGAGAGCGACCGCAACCAGGTCCGTCCAGGACCACCCTGAGTGGAGTCGGGTTTATGGTCTCCACCTGCTTCCTGTGGTCGGTTGCCCCTTGCAACCCTCCTTTGTGAGTAGCCCTTTCAATCAATTGATTTCTCCACACACCTACTATTGACATACTGCACTATCGGGCTCCCTTTTTTGTCTCCTGTATCCTCTTTTTTTTTCCCATAGGGTGCCAAGACACCCCAACCACGATGCCATTATATTGTCCGTTGTGCCGTAATGCAATGGATAAAGCTGAAAAGGTGCCTTAAAGTGTACCAGAGGTGAGAGTGCTATGGAGGCTGCCATATTTTATTTCCTATTAAGAAATACCATATGCTTGGCTGTCCTGCTATCCATGCTTTCCCAGTATAGAGTAATCCCCTAAGGTCCCTTTTCCACAGGTGGTTGAACTGCATGCTCTGAAGAGGAATGCAAATCAGATGTTTGACTTAAAGCGGGGATATCCAAGGGTCCTTAAGGGCTGAAGTCCTCAAACATTTTTGGCACAGCTCAAATTAATGGATAAGACAGAAGCAGGAAAGCTGATTAAGTAGAACACATTTCTCTATTTCTCTGTCTATCTCAAACACTGTCATGGCTATGGCCCTGAAGGACCGGCGTTGGACACTCTAGATTTACTGCATACTTTTTTCAGGTGTGTGATTCAGACACTACTGATGCATGAAAGATCAGCAGGATGCAGGCAACTGGTATTGTTTCATTGGAAATATAGAAGCCTCCATCTTCTTCTCACCTCAGGTGTCCTTTAATAACCAGTGATCCTGTCGTGAGACCTTGCACCACACTCAGCTTGTGTGACAGCTGGCCTTCAGTCACTCTACTACCTGCACTTCTCCATACAGGAAAAGATTAAACTGAAACACAAAATGGTGACAGAGAGAGCCCAAATACTGTATGCTCTGTATTAAGCTTTGCAATGCTTGGAGAAGAGTAATACTCACAAATGTGGGTAACCACAAAAGCAACCACTGTGTGGGCAGGAGGCGAAAACAAACCACCCCCACTCTGGTTAAGAGCTCGCTCTCTGTAGTAGGAAAAGCGAGCAACACCCATCCCCATCCAATCAAATGGGTAAGCAAAAAAATAAAATAAAAAATAGAAGGAAGGGAGGACTTCCCTCCCAGGAAAACCATTAGAAGGGTAAATAAAGTCTAAAAACTTGTACGCTTCTAGTGTCATTGCTGGGAGGTAAGTCCACCCTCCCATCTTTTTTTGTTTACCCATTTTTCCATTCAAAATTTGATTCTGACTACAGAATGATCTAAGCTAGTCAGTGTGTGACCATTTTCAAGGCACAAGAAGACTCATTTTATAAGTATGCTTGAATGCATAAAGATGTGCAATTTTAAAAAGGATGCTCATGCATGTTGTGCACAAGGTACACAACCGCCTCTTATGTATCCTAATGCACAATCCCAAAAGTACAGAGCTTTCCTGGTTTCTCTTACAGAGTTCTGTGAGGAGTTTTTACTACAAAAAGGCAGGTCTGCCTCTAGATTAGACTACTTGTGGCTTTTAGGGGACTAAGGCTGGTAGGGCCTGCTGAAGTCTCAAGTCACCTATCTCAACCCCAATGCTGCCATAATTAATGCAGAGACTGTTTATTACACTTGACTATTAGATGCACTGGTAGCCACCCCTCCACCATCCACACCCTCTACAGACTGGGAAGATGGAGGCCGTGAGGTCTTTGAGCGGGGCTGACCAGTGGTTACACTAGAAGTACCCAGGCAGTGGCTCATCTGAGAAGCTGTGTCATCGGATTCCCATCGCTCTAACTCTTCTCTCACCAGTCGTTCCATTTGTTCTCTGTGCATCTCATTATCCCGGCCAAGCCGTTCATCCTGAATAGAGAAAACATACATTTTAAAATAAGCTTTATGAAACTGGTGAATTAAAGTGAAACTCCACTTTTGTTAAAAAGTAGGGAATTCCTTTAATTGAGGATTAATGCCACATAATATCTGTATATCCCGATTCTGAGTAGACAATCCCCTTACACTTCTCCCATGATCCTAACATTGACTGGCAGCACTATGGGCACTCCCAGATTTATACTGTCAGCAGGAAGCCTTTTTCACTAGTTTATAGACCTGCACTGACTGTTTCAGTAGAGACAACACACATATATTCAGCTGCAGAGTTTAGATTCCAGGGAAGTAAATGCATGCAGTTTGTACTTAAAGAGTACCTAAAGCAACACTATGGTCCCCAGTTTAACTTACCTGGGGCTTCTTCCAGGGCCCTGTAGTCATCCTGGTCCCTCGCTGTCCTCTTGGGCTGCTCCATTCAGCCAATGTCCTCCTCTGAAATCTGGCCAACTCATCCAGCTATGCTTGCTTCGAGCACGCTTCCACTGCCGGGAGCATTCCGCAAAATATGCAGGTGCAAATTTTTTTGAACTGCACAAGCACAGAATGCTCACAGCCACAGGAATGCAACTGAGGCGCGCACAACCTGGAGCCAGCCATGCAGCTCTCGGATGGGCACATCGGCTGAAGGGAAAAGAGCAGAAAGACAGGTGGCTGAACGCAAATTGAATTTTTAACAACATTAAAGCAAACCTGACGTGAGGACCTTAGTCGGAGGAAGCCTTTGCATAGTCCAAAAGCTTTCTGTATTCTCAGAGAGCCCAGTGTTTCAGTGCAGGGTCCCTTTTCAGCTTCTGCTTGCGTTCACAGCCGTGGATGAGAGCATCCAGACTGGGCTTCCCACTACTAAGGTATCCAATTTGTTTGTTGCTTTTTACTCACTTCAGGTGCCTGTGGTTTCTCCCAGCACTTTTTTTTTTACTTGAGGTGTTCTTTACATTGTACAGCATTGATACAGGTTTATCACAATTTGTTATGCGCTTGCTGTAATAAACTGATGCCAAAAGTTTAGTGTATATTCGCGTCGTTCAGTAGCATATAAGCAATATTGCCAATGGTGGCGCACGACTAACAAGATATGAACACACGGATCAGGAGCCAAGTCATCTCCTCCCCAGAGATGTAGTTCCATGGGGATGAAATGTGAGCCTATAGTTAAAGCTCCAAGATCCATGCACTGGATTATGAAGTGAAACTTTGTACCTCAGTGACTCCATCTAGAAGTCTTGCCAGAACCTCTCTGCGCTTTACTTTGGCTCTCTCCATGGCTTCTAGTTTGACAATCACGGCATCTATTTTGGACACAATACTTCCAATAGAGTGCTCCATCCGATCCACTCTTCTCACAAGGCTATAGGAGAGGAAAATAGTCACCAGAGAGTATTTAGTAAAGGTATACACAAATGGCAAGGTAAAAAAAACAAAAAACAAAACTTTGAATGTCTAAACACAACTACAAAGGAACCTTGGTTTGCAAGCACAATTAGTTCTGGAAACATGCTTGTAATCCAAATCACTCTTCTATTAAGACATATTTCCCCATAAGGTTTAATGGAAGCTCAGATGATTTGCTCCACAATCCAAAAACATTTATAGAAAAGTATTGAATACAAAATACTGTAATGCATAAAGTAAAAATGTAAAGAATATTTTCAGCATAACTAACGGAATCATTGTTCCTTTTTTTGTGTGTGTGGCTTTAACAGGAAAGTTATCCAATGACAGTTGCCTTTGTCTACTTTTGACTATTTCACAGAAATGTGACATTGTACAGTACCTAGTCTAAGTACAATTAAGTACAGTCCTGCAGTGTCAAGTGAAAAGAACCATCGTCTCAGTTGTGATGATGCAATATGCATAAGGGCCCGTTTCCACTATCGCGAATCTGCATGCGTTTCCTGCATGCAGATTCACACAGCCAATACAAGTGGATGGGCCTGTTTCCACTTGTCAGTTTTCCTGAGCGTTTTTCTGTGCAGGATTTTTCTGCATGGCAGAGCCCTCAGAATTCGCCTGCGTGTGGAATGCATGCGAATCGCCGCTAATGTATTTAATAGGGAAATCGCCTGCGGCTTTGGTATGCGAATTCGCATGCGAATTCGCATGGAAATCAATGGAAAAGCACACCGGCACTGCCATGGTTAAATTCGCATACAGCGTCATCCATGCGAATTTTCATGCGAATTCGCACGAAAATTTGCATACAACCGCATGCGAAATTCGCATCTGCATGCGAATTTTTACCGTGCCGATTCGCACCGCACAAGTGGAAACGGGCCCTAAACGTTCTATGCTTGTATATCAATATGTTGCTTGCTTATCAAGTCAGAAGTTCATAAAACGTTTTGCTTGTTTTGCAAAGCGCACTTAACTACTTCAGCCTTTTGGCCTATTCAGTCAAATTTGTCAGATTTTTAGTACTTGGTGTGACAGTCACATAGGGAAATCGCCTGCGGCTTTGGTATGCGAATTCGCATGGAAATCAATGGAAAAGCACACCGGCACTGCCATGGTTAAATTCGCATACAGCGTCATCCATGCGAATTTTCATGCGAATTCGCACGAAAATTCGCATACAACCGCATGCGAAATTCGCATTTGCATGCGAATTTTTACCGTGCCGATTCGCACCGCACAAGTGGAAACGGGCCCTAAACGTTCTATGCTTGTATATCAATATGTTGCTTGCTTATCAAGTCAGAAGTTCATAAAAAGTTTTGCTTGTTTTGCAAAGCGCACTTAACTACTTCAGCCTTTTGGCCTATTCAGTCAAATTTGTCAGATTTTTAGTACTTGGTGTGACAGTCACATAGGAAAAAAGTAATTTACTCTGGGACAAATGTACATCTTATATGTATGAATTTTCTATACAAGTGGTCATTTCATTTTGTATTAGCTGGTAATAAAGAATGTTGGTTGCATTTTTGAACAGTAGCTTGGAGGCTACTCTGATTCTTTATAAAACAGGTGTCTGTGGCTGGAGTCATTTCGTTTGGACCTGCTTCTTGTGATGTTGCAGAAATTAAAGGGAATCTGAAGTAAGAGGGGTATGGAGGCTGACCTATTTCCATTTAAATGATTCAGATTGCCTGGCTTTCCTGCTGATCATTTGCCTCTAATACATTTAGCCATAGACCCTGAACAAGCACGCAGATCAGATGTTTCTAAACAAGTCTGACTGGATTAGCCAAGTGCTTGTTTCAGGCGTGTGATTCAGACACTACTGCAGCCAAAGAGATCAGCAGGACAGCCAGGCAACTGGTATTGTTTAAAAGGAAATAAATATGGCAGTCTCCAAATACTTCTCACTTCAGTGTCCCTTTAATGAATTATCATCAAAGCTGAAGGTCAGATCTAGTCAACAATTGGATTCAGAGCTTTTCCAGCACACAGAGCAAGTACTTACACTTGGAACTCCTCATAAGAAACTCCACTTGAGCTGCTGCCTCTGCGGCGAGAGCTGTGTCCGCTGTCCTCGTCGTCATCCTCTTCCGAGTCATCTAAACTGCGTGGGAAACTGCGACCGCTCATGGGGCGAGGCAGAGAGGCCCGGTCCAGCTCCAAGTCCTCCTTGTGGGAAACAAACATACAGCTACAGATTGCTGCTCAAAAGGAAGCGGGTTCACAATTTACATTTAATATTACAACAAAGCAAGTTGATGAGGATTATCCTGGTTTAAAGTGTAGAGACAGTTTCCTATTTTTTAACCACCTCCCTCTTGCTCCTGCATATATTATCAAAACTGAAATTGGTAGCCTACTAAACGCTTTACAGTTCTTTAAGTGGCTTACAAAGTCCTATTCACAACAGAATTCTAAATCAATAACCTCTGAAGATTAATCAGAGTATGTTGATAAGAAGTAGTGGGAATGGTTAAAGGGAACTCGAGGTGAGAGCGATATGGAGGCTGCCATATTTATTTCCTTGTAAACAATGCCAGCTGCCTGGCTGTCCTGTTTATCTTCAAGCATAAGTAGAGTCTTGGTCAAAACCCTGAAACAAGCATATGGCTATTCCAGTAAAACCTGATCAGGAAGACTGCCAGGAAACTGGTATTGTTTAAAAGGGAATAAACATGGCAGCCGCCATATCCACCTCACCTCTCTGATAAGATGAGAGGTGACACTCAGTTGAGTCCAGTGACAAAAGCCATGTATGCCTGTTGGCTTTGCACTTGTCAATTTCCGTCCAGAAAGACTGTGATCTACAGTATCTACCTCTTTTCTACTGTAGGCTTCACTGCAGTTTATGCAGCTCACAGATATGCACACACTTTCAGTAATTGTTGCCCAGAAAGATCATCCTAGAAATCATCAATGTACAGATAAACACTTTAGATTTCCATCAGCAGATATGACAGTTCATGTTCATTTTGGCTGAAATTCTTGAGGGCGTACAGGTGTCCAGTGGTATAGTGAATATAACAACTAACCTCTATTGTTCATGCAAGAACTCCATTAAAGTACTTGCAGTAAGGTGCCTCTGACTACTCTTCCTCCCTTCATAGAACAGCACAGTATGCTTGGCCTGAAGCCTAGCAGCATATCTGTTCCACAGTTGTGCTAAACTGGTCTCCACAAAATCATAAAGGATTGTTTTGTACATACATTTAAAGGGTACATGAAGCTTTAAGCTACACAAATGCTAGATAATTAACACCCAAAATAATCTAATGTCACACCACTGCCACAGTCCATTTGGTAACTATTGCACAGATATGCTCTTCGACTCTCTGCAGTCAGTTCGTGAACAGGTGAGTGCCAGGATGAGCAGGAGGTGTCCTGCTGCAAGGTGCAGTAGACACTACAATAAGGCAAGGTTCACACTGCCGTATTGCATACCCTGTAAAAACAAAATCGCAACACAGCGGAGGTACAAAGTCACATTGCACAGTATTAATGTGGTGCAATACATACAGTGATGCATACAATACATACAAAGTATGCTTCACTACAATGGTTATGCGCTGCATGCATCACACTGCTAAAGTGCTATTACAATATAATTGCATCACGTTAATGTGATTATATTGACCCACGGGGCACACCCCACAGTGAGCAGAGACGAATGGTCAGCCGGGTATTATCCAACTCAATGAAACGCAAGAAAAGAGGACCATAACTCCAATGATACCTGTGCTCCTGCTACATGATTAACCATAACAATCCCAAACAATTGATTTGAGCAATGGACATGGTGTGTGTTTATTATGCAAATCATTTCCCTGGAAAGCCAGGCATACACCAGAGATCCTGGCATACAACATGCCTATAGCCTACTCATTTCAAAGCCCAATATTTACAAATACCTTCCATTTTAAGAAGACAAGGCTGTATATAACATGGCATTTTTAATATGGGGGCTTTTGGGTTGCTTTAGGCCTTTTACACAATCCAAGTGGTTTGGGCTCTACTTGACTTTGGCTTTACTGTGGATTTCTAACAAGGAATGAGCATGAAACCAAAAACTACTACTGTAACTGCACAATCAAGAGGTGATAAACCACAGAGTCCTATAACCTGCACTTTTATTAGAGAGTACACATACTGTATATACTGTACAGCACACAGATGAAGTCAAATGAAGCTTCATTAGTGTCCTTACTGTATCGTACTAAAGCAGAGGCTTCTGCAGTATCAATACCAATGTCAGCACATGTGAAATGCCAAGTGACATCACAAATATGTCAGTACTGTAAACCTGCTAAGACCCATCTCACCTGGACACCTGTTCCAGAAACCACATCCAGTGGTGTTCCTAACAAACAGTAGAAACATTCTACTGCATATCTGACCATTTTCAGTAGTAAGACAGCAGATTGCAATGCTGATCCCTCTGTGAAGATGCGGTCAGAGCAGCAGAGCATAGTGTGTAACCTTAATACCAAATACCTCCCAACACAATGCACAAAATGTTTGCGCATATTAAGCCATTTATGCCTGATCTACACAATAGGAACTGGATTCTAACTTTTGGATAGTGCTTTTATCCTGTTGGACTCAAAGCACTTGAGAGCTGCAGCCACTGGGACGCGCTCAATAGGCCATCCTGCAATGTGAGGAAGTCTTGACCAAGGACTCCTTACTGAATAGGTACAGGCTTACTGAATAAGAAGAGCTGAGATTCTAACCCTGGTCTCCAATGTATATGACTGCAGAAAAATGAACTCATGTCTAAATGCTAATAGAGAAGGAAATATAAAAATATATAACCGAACACATGAATAGACCAATTGTGCCAACACTTTAGGAACATTCGTTCCCCTCAGAAAAACATAGCAAGATAAGATAAGCTCATGTCCAAGTTTGCCATTTAGCATATGTCTCATTAATCATTAGCTGGTTATAGGTGTGCGAGAACAGCAACGCAGATAATGAATACTAGTGTTTCATAACCAGAGGGAACTCTCAAGGCTTAAAATGGGGACACTAACCCTAAAGCAATAACATTCTCATGGCCAATGTGTCAAAGACAATCAGGGTGCTTACAGGTCATACACGGGTACACTGCACGGCATGGAGGTTTATCATTAACATTTTGAAGACCTTTTAAATAATCAGTCAAGCCTGCTTTATAACTCATTTTATTCACCCAGTTTATGAAGACTAAAGCAGAGAACCAGAAAACGCATGCAGTTCAAAACCATAAAGCAATAGAATATTTATGGCCAGTGTGCCAAAGGGAATCATTGTGCTAATAGAGTCATACACTGGAACAACGCAAGACATGGAAGCTTATTAACATAGTTTAGACTTTATTTAAAGAGACACTGAAGCGAAAAAAAAAATATGATATAATGAATTGGTTGTGTACTATGAATAATTACTAGAAGATTAGCAGCAAAGAAAATATTCTCATACTTTTATTTTCAGGTATATAGTGTTTTTTCTAACATTACATCATTCTATAATATGTGCACATTACACAACACTCAACATTCAAAATGAGTCTTTCAGAGCAGTCTGTGAAGTAATGACCTCTCCTCTAGCAGAGGAAAAGTAAATAGTCCAGGAACAGTTGAGATAATAAAAGTCAGATAACAGCCCTCTCCACGACTAACTTAGTCGGAGAGCTTAATGGCTTGTTTGCATAGAGATAACAACTGGAGTTTCTCAACTCTTCCTGAACTGGAAACAATTAGACTGATGTATCTGATCTTAATGTTTTATTTCTTAGCTGTGCTACACATACAAATCATAATATCATCATTTTTTTTTCGCTTCAGTGTCTCTTTAAATGATCACTAAGGCAGGGAACACACTTGACGGTTTTCGTGCACGTTTTTTTGGCACAGAAAAACTGTGAACTCATGTTAATCAATCAGCTAGTTCACACTTACTGTGTTGTTCGCACGCAGAAAAAAAAACTGACATTCTGCATGATGACTCTGCACATTTTTGGCGGTTTTCTCTATTAATTACATCAGCTGCTGTGAAACGCGCACGATTTCCTGCATGGAAACACACTGTGTGCAGAAAGAGTATGCAGAAAAACACGCGCGGAAAACTGAACGTCAACTGTGTTCCCTGCCTCAAGCCTGCTATATAATTCATGAAGTACATCTCCCAGCATGCATTGCAGCACACACACACAAAACTGCCAAAGCAGTTACAAACTGCTTTCGCTGTGGCTGGTTGGGTGGAGAAAATGGTGCATGCCATTGGACAAGGGAGACCAGAGAAGCAGCACCCCATAGGTAAGTACCGAATTTCCGCCGTATAAGATGCACTTTGTCTCTCAAAAAAATGGGGAGAAAGTCCCTGCGTCTTATATGGCAAAGGGAATCCCCGACTTACGAACGCCCGCCGATACGAACCGCCGACCCATCGGGGATTCCCTGCCTTTGAGTCCGCTCTCCCTGCGTGCCTCCACTCCCTTCACCCCCCCCCCCCCATGTGTAAGTGGCAGCTTTCCCAATACCCATGCACCTGGGGGGATTGCAGACCTCCATCTCGTCCGTGCAGCTTCCTCTAGTGAATGACTTGTCTGATCGCGTCATCAGTACAAGCCACTCACTAGAGGGGGAAGTGCAGAGGAGATGGAGGTCTTCAATCCTTTCGGGTGCATGGAGTAGGTAAGCTGCCGCTACAACCGGGAGGGGGGGGAAAGAGACACAAGTGGGAGGGAGCAGAGGCACCCCGGGGGGGGGGGGGGTGGGTGCAGGAGGACACATGGGGACACAGGAAGACACGAGGGACACAGGACACATAGGGACTAGGGGTTGCAACGGTATGAAATTCCACAGTATGATAACCGTCAAAAAAATACCACGGTATGACAGTATAATATATCATATAATTATAATCATAGTATTATCATATAATTATTTGGACCCGGGGCCCCCCTCCATCCCAGTGTGGGTGCCCCACTCCCTCGGCATACATATGATTAAGCCGCCAGGAGATGTGGGGCCGCGAGTAAAACTGTAGAAAGGCTCACCCTGTTCCTGCAAAAAGTCCTGGTGATGTTAGAGATAGGTGTAGCCAGTAGTAGGTGGCCGGGAGGGTCATACAAGGTGCGCAATGCGCACTACGTAGAGCCGCAAAAAGAGCATCTTTTCATGTTACAGAATGAGAATTTGCGCTCCAGCCACGGCCAGCAGTCTTCTGCCTATGCGCATGACGCGCGTCACCACCCGGCATTTGCGCAGTATGTCAGGCGGGGGATGCGGAAATAGAAGGAAAAAATGGTATTTTCAAGAAGTGCAAGGTATGATTATCATGCATATTGAAACCGCGGTATACTGTCATACCACGGCAACCCTAATAGGTACACAGAAAGGAGTCATGGGGGATACAGGAGGGCGCATGGCGAGACATTGGAGATACAGGATGACACATGGGGGAGACACAGTAGGTCACTATTTGGGGGAGAACATGTACAAGACGCTCCTGGAACATGGACGCACCTGGTTTAGTATATACCGTATTTTTCGGACCATAAGACGCGCGAGAGGGAGAGAGAGAGAGAGAGAGAGAGAGAAAGAAAGAGATAGATCTAGAATTTTTTTAAAAAGTGTTTATACCAATCGCCGCCGATGCGCCGCTACCCGCCGCGTTGAAAGGTGCCTCACTGCAGAGTGTTTGTTGTTATGTTTCAAAGTGAGCAGAAACAACACCTGGTCTCCCAAAGTGCTCTGGGGCAAAATGCTGCAAAACTAAATAGCCTAGGCTAAACAACACTGGGGGGGGGGGGGGGAATTTTTAGATCCCAATACACAGGAATATATACATACAGGAAGTATTTCTGAGACAAACCAGAATAATGAACATAAAATTGAATATCCTTTATAATGTATTACATTCTATTATAGGTCATTGCGGCACCTCTAAGTTTTATTTGTTGCATATGCTTAGCTTATGAGTACAACTATGTCCAAGCATGCTGAGAATTGCTGGAATCACCTGACATTTCTACACACAGCACAGTCTGAAGTTAAACATAGGGATGAGCAGGCAAATTCTTAAAGTTTGATTTTGCGGCGAGTTGGCCTGTTTTCACATACTCAACTTAACAAAATGGTCTCATATTTCACTTTAAAATCCACCTTTCACAAATCCACTGGCAGATTGCGGTGCAAGATTGCATTGAAGTTAATGGCGTTGTCATTAATGGTTAATAGGAAAGCCCTCCGTACATACTAGTGGCTGGCTCTGCCTCTGACACAGGAGACCTGGGAGGGAATATAAGCTCTTCCTGTTCAGTAAGCCAGCACCTATATATCCCCAGTAAGGCCTGGAACCCACTAGGAGCGCCTTTCTGAGCGCTTGTGATTTGAAAAGCTCTCGATAATGTAATGCTATGGGTGTGATCCCACTGGAGGGATGTGATTTTATAAAAATCTCCCATAGCATTGCATTAGCAAGAGTTTTTTTCAAATCACTAGCGCTTATGATCAGGTACTCACCCTCTCTTTCTCCAGGTCATCCCTCATCTGCTGATGTTCATGTTCAGTAAGCTCTTGGTCTCCATCTTGGTCATATTTAGCAAAAATTGCCTCAATCTCTGCATCAGTATGGCCTTTCCTGCAAAAATAGAATCAGCACATAAAATGTCAGCAGTGAACAGGTTTTATGCAAAATGACTTACTCCATCCTCAGGGAATCTATTGTTTTGTCCAAAAGCCACACTGGCTAGTCAGAAGATTTTGTATTTATTTCGTCAGTTATAGAGTTTCATCCCATTTAAAGGGAACCTGAAGTAAGTAAAATTATTTAAAATAAACACATGATGTAGCTGCAAATTAATATTACATACTTCCCTCACTGTCAGTTCCTCTCAGAAGCTCACCATTTTCTTCTTATAGTGATCCCTTCCAGTTCTGACAATTTTGTCAGAACTGAAATATACCAGTTGCTGTCAGTTATACATCAGCTGCTGTCAGTTACAACTTAATGTGCAAGGTAATGTCCATGTTTCCCTATGGCTCAAATGGGTGAAATTACAGTTTAACAGTGTGCTGACCAGAAAGTAGTTATGGGGTACTGGCCATTTTTTGAAATGGAGGATGGAAAATTCCATTCATCACAGTGGACAAACAGGACGCAGGAGAGGAGAAAGACTGAGAAGTAGACTACACAGGAGGCAAGTATGACCTGTGTATGGTTAATTTGACTTTTTATTTTCAGTTCAGGCTCCCTTTGAAGTACTCCAGAATCCTGTAGAGAGAAAGACATGTATAAGGGCCGTTTCCACTAGAGCGAATCTGCATGCAGATTCGCATAACCAATACAAGTGGATGGGGCTGTTTCCACTTGCCAGGAATTCTGTGCGGTCTGCTGTGCAGAGAAAAATCTGCACGGCAGAGCAGTCAGAATTCGCATGCTGCACGCGAATTGCCGGTAATGTAATAGGAAAACTGCAAGCATTTTAGTCTTGCGGTTTTCCCGGCGTTTCCGCTTGAAAACCCATGTCAATGCTTGCTGGCATGGACATGGTTAAAATCGCATAGCGCAAACCGCGAGCGATTCCGCATGGAACCGCGAACGAATCTGCACCCGCATGCGGATTCGTTGACACGTTTTCCATGACGGGATCGCAACGCACAAGTGGAAACGGGCCCTAAAACAGCCTGTACATGTGCAGTGAAATAATAGGATCCCTGTTATTCAGAGGATTCCCTGCTCTGCACTGCTGACAGTACTGAAATCCTGTAGACTGAGCTGCAGCTGGGGTCTGTACACAACCATACAGCAACAGCCGTTATTGGACAGTGCAATATCCATACACTGGGAGTCTTGTCAGTAGTTAGGCTTCAAATGAGAATGTGGGTTTGCCCCACCTTTCTGCCCCTACAGTTTTTTTCTATGTATATAGAGTTCCCTTTCCCTGTAGTAGAGAAACTGTGGAAGATCTGCTATACTGAGACAGATTATGGGATTACGTTTCTGTCATTGAAGCGGAACATCCTCAGCAGTAACAAGTGCTCATCACAGAGACACGCTATAGACCTAATATACACACATCACAGGTACACAGCCCAAAGATACATGCACATGCTTCAACCTGTCCAGCTCTTCAAAATCACACCTCAGGTGTCTGGGTGAGGATTTTTGTGACAAATTAGTGCTGGACTGGGTGACTCTAACCTCATGTCTATGGGAGTTTTTCAAGCTGTTAGACTTCCTGAGTTGAAGTTATCCAACAGGTTTCTAGAGATATGAACCCACTCCAAAATGTAGGAAATATGAACCCAATCCAAATGTAGGAAATGGTGAAAGAACATGCAATCTATGTACATCATTGTTTGCACTGCAAACATGCACACACCATGCAGAAAACCACTTGCAAGGAATCATCTGCATTTCCCAGGCACAAGTTTGATCCCTCCCTTGAGAGGAGTTTATAATAGTATTCATATACACCACCACATGTCACCCATGTCCCTGATGAGTAATTTATGACAAAACATGTACGGCGAGTCCATATGCAAAAGTCTGTACTAGCACATGAACTACAGGTAGAGGAGTGAACGCTCTCCACACCACATGCGAGGGCAACGAGCGGACTCACAGAGCCATGGCCAACATTACGAGGGAGAGCCTGTCCAAACAAACATTTTATAACTGATTTCAAGTGAATAGAAGAAAGACTGGCACTGCGGTTGTGGGGTCTAAATGGTGATGATTGATTTTCTGGAGGTTTTGAATAGATCCGGATATTAAGGGTACTAACCCCCTGCGTGCTCTGGATACTGAAGATAACATCAAAAGCGGACCGCTGCTCCCACACTGCCCTACAGCAAGCATCTTAAGGGTACGTTTTCTATGCATCCATTTACAATGTGTATGAGCCTGTTTGCATAATCAGCAATCTAAATAAAGATGGATTTCTGCTTAACCTCAGATGTAGTGCCGGATGAATCCATTTCTCTACTGTATGTAAACATTTTATAACAACTGATCTTCAAGAGTATGTCAGTGCAATAGAGGTTTAACAACACTTTATATTTTAACATTATATGAAGCGGTTATTTGTTTAAGGTATAAAATGGTCCAAAGAACCAAGGAAAGAATGGCAGAGCTGAGGGAGGCCTATAACTTCTTGAAAAAATAAATAAATAAAAAAAGACATATGCACCATACCATCCCAGCGCAATGTGACTTATTGCAACATCTTCCACATCATCATTCCATACAAAAAGAACTGCTCATAGCATATATCATGCGTGGTGACAGCTTATGGCAGCCGTGAGAATGGAGGTGGGGTGGTGGGCACTGAATGGGACAAGTGACGGCCGTTTTTGCGTCCTCCGGGATGCTTGGTCATGTTTGGTCACGCAGATGAAGATGTTGCAATAAATTACATTGCGCTGGAACAGTATGGTGCACATGGCTTTTTTTTCTTTTTTCTTTTTCAAGAAGTTGGTGATATTTCATCCTTTAGAGACATTTTACGTGGAGCACATGTCAGAAGCATCTGAATGCTGAGTCATTGCAGCGGTGGTGAGAGTATGTTTTGTACACTTTCTTGCTAATCATTATACAATATTGAGGGAGTGCCGCACATTCTATTATCTTCTATTGCAGTGGAGGCCTATAACTACCCCATAGGTGTTTTCAGACCCATGCAAGCTGAGTCATCCTCTTGCTGAGTGGCTTTCTATAGGGTCAGGTGAAGGTGGCATGAGGCGTATATAGAGACTGGGTTATTGCAGAATCTACACAACTTTGCTTGTGTTTGCTTAAAGAAGTACTCCGGACTTGAGGTTTTTTTATTTTTTTTAATTTTTAGGTGTGTGGCCTTTCAATTCCACGTATATAGATGTATATAGATGTATATAGCTTGTTAGTAGGAATCCCATGAATTTAAAGCATAATTTTACCCTTTTAGATCTTGGCGAAGTTCATCAAAGTTCAGCTTCCCTCCTCCTTGCCGGAGGCTCTCTGAAATATCATCAACAGTTGTCTTCTTCAGTTTAAGTTTTACCATCGCTTTACTAAAGCCCTGGAATGATGCAAATTTGAACTCAGTGTTAAATTGTCAGTAGTAAAACAACTTCGATCATAACAATATTTAAAAGGACAAAACTGTATTTTTCAACTATGGGACAAGTTCACAAAACTGTGGTAAAGTTGCGTACACCAATTCTACTGGTACTTATGCCAGTTATATAGTTAAAGGGAACCAGAGATGAAAGTTTCACACAAAATAAACATATCAGTTGATAGCTTGTAAAAAATAAATGCTCTACCTGATAATTTTGCCGCTCTGGTGTGCCTTTTTTAGTGTTTTTTATCCATTATTGCTCCAGGAAAAATCAAATATGGCCGCCGGCTCATATCCCTTCTCCTTCCGGGTTATCAGTTGTTCTGGATGTGCTGTCTAGGCTATATGAGACTATGCTGCTATCTAGGCTAAATGCAGCCTTTCATCTATGTGCTTTCATTTTAGTATGATATCTGCCTGTAGGAAGTCTCTCTCATAGGAATGAAACTGCCGTTATTATCAGTATCTAGTGCACACAGAGCACACAGGGATCATATTACAGCCACAGAGCTTCTCTCTCAGGAGCAGCAGCCTCTCCCATATCATCACAGCTCTCAGTATGCAAAGCAGGAAATCTAAGCCAGGAGAGGGGAAGGCTTGGGCTTGAAAAGACTACACAGAAGAGTGACTCAGCTATAATGATTCCAGGTCAAACCTCGACTGAATAGTCGGTGCATTCTTATCACAGTTGCAAATAGACTAATTAAGCAGATAACAATGAAACTAAAAGCAGGGTAGGTGTTTACTGTCATGTTCCCACTGATAAATGTAATAAAATACATGAGGGTGCTTCATCTCTGGTTCTCTTGAATTGGCATAAGTACTGGTAAAACAGCAATTTTACCAGTTTAGTGAATAAGCCCATGCTTTTTAAAGAACACTATTATACCAGAACAAAATTACCAAATATTTATTCACCAATTTTTATCACTATCAAATATATTTAGCACATATGAATTTAAACTACCCTTAAAAGCTCCCTCAATGTAGGTATATTATTAGAACAGCTATATTGCGTCATCATGCGTTTGCAAAAAATAATAAATTACCCATATTAAAAAACACAGGAACCTGTTGACATGGTTCACAAAAGCAAAATGTGTGCAATTTGTGGTGATATGAAGTGCATTTTTGTGCGTTTTCTATTATCTTGTGCAATTTTTCTTTTCCCATCTTGACTTTGACACAAGTGCACCAAAATACAGAATGTAAATTCTGGCAATTGTGCTCAATTTTTTGCAACTATTTCTCCTTCGATTTTCCTTGCATTGATTTTGATAAATCTGGCCTTCAGTTTTTCCATCTCAATGTAATGTGTTTCAAATAGGATGTAAAGCAAATACATTTGCAACCTAGGCATTTTTCACAGTATATATAGATGGATTAATTTTACAAAATTATACTAAAAATAATCCAAGTTAAAACAACTAAGATATTTCTGAAGTGCCTGTGTAAATATAGATCTTAACTAATAAAAAAAAAAATCATTAGTTAATAATAACCAGTCAATACAGTAAAACACAGTATTATAAAGATGCCAAGAGCCTAAGGAAAAGGAGAGGTAAACCATTCTTTACTGTACCCTGCCATCTAGTGGTGAGGCTGTTTGTAAAGGTTCTTATTTATCTTGGTCATGGTACAGGGAAGCAGTAGATTTGGGCGCATGAGAGAAGTGGACAAAAAGGGCGCCCCATTCACTTCCATTATAAATATCGTTTAAATGGGCGCCGAACAGGGAAAAAAAGGCGCCAGAGATTATTAACGTTTTAACAAACGGCGCCCGGAGATTTTTAAGGATTTATAACTATGTTTGTGATGATTTAACTTTACAAAATGAGCCCGTGATGAATAACGTTTATGAAGATACTAAATCACTATTTCTAAAACATTTCTATCCACCCAAAAAAATAATTTACATTTTTTTATTTACATTTTTTATTTATTAATGTCTGTAAAACATTATTATCCATAGGGGGTCTTAGGTTTAGGCACCAACTGGGGGGTCTTAGGTTTAGGCACCAACTGGGGGGTCTTAGGTTTAGGCACCAACTGGGGGGTCTTAGGTTTAGGCACCAACTGGGGGGTCTTAGGTTTAGGCACCAACAGGGGGGTCTTAGGTTTAGGCACCAACAGGGGGGTCTTAGGTTTAGGCACCAACAGGGGGTCTACGGGTTAGGGATAGGTACAGGGAGGGTTTTTAATAAACGTAAATCTAAGTTTCACTTTACAAACAGGGAAGATTAACGTTTTAAGAATTGCCGATCTCATACACATTATTTAGTGATTTAGAAATTCTTAAAACACTATTTCTAAACAAAATTCTACACAATATTTCTATAAACGATATTTCCATTTAACGTTTATACCATGCGCCCTTTTTTCCCGACGCCCTTTTCGTACGTACGCATGGTACAGTGTTCCTCAACTCTGTCCTCAAGGCCCACCAACAGTGCATGTTTTCTATAAAGCCACAGATGAAGTTAATAAGCTCTGCTGCAACAGTAATTACTCCACCTGTGCACGTTTGAGGTTTCCTGCAAAACATGTACTGTTGGTGGGCCTTGAGGACAGCGTTGGAGGAACTCTGGTATAGAAATAAATTATGTTACATTTAACTGCACATTTTTTATTTTTGTGCTTTGCTGAGATCGGCCTCTGTCGTCATATGACAGACGGCAATCTCAGCATAGACATGGGGAGCCTCAGAGGACAAAAAAAAAAAAAAATAGCTGCTGCTGCAGCTGGTTCCCAGGAAGGTGAGTGATCGAGATCTCTGCTACGCACGCTGCACCCGGCCCTCCCAGTGGTATCCACGAGTGTAACTCGGGGTTACTGCTAATTGCTGTGAAAGTGACCCCGAGCTACACTCAGAAATATTGCCATGGAGGTTAAACCATCAACCTTTATTTAACCACTTGCCGACCGCACACTCATACCGTGCGGCGGCAAAGTGGTAGCTGGAGGACCAGCGACGCAGATCTGCGTCGCCAGGTACCTCTCTAATTAACCAGGAAAGGCCGCTCGCGCGAGCGGCCGTTTCCTGTTAGATCACGGAGCGGGTCTCCGTGAATAGCCTGCGAGCCGCTAATTGCGGCTCGCAGACTAAATGTAAACGCAGGAGACGTATGTCTCCTTTGTTTACATTGAACGTAAGGCAGATCGGCGATCCCCGGCCAATCAGCGGCCGGGGATCGCCGCCATGTGACAGGGGAAATCCTGTCACAGGCTGCACAGGACGGATAGCGTCCTGTGCAGCGTGGATCAGCAGGGGGGAGAGGTAGGAGAGGGAGGGGGGGAATTTCGCCGCGGAGGAGGGCTTTAAGGTGCCCCCCCCCGCAACATGCCTGCCCCCTGGAGCGATCAGACCCCCCCTGCACATCATCCCCATAGGGGGGAAAAAAGGGGGGCGATCTGATCGCTCTGCATGCCCACCCAGCACAGATCACAAAAAGCAGCGCTGGTCCTTAAGGGGGGGGGGGGGGGGGGTAAAGGCTGGGTCCTCACGTGGTTAAAACTAGCAGACCCAAGCCGGTTAAAAAACAGGCCCTAGGGTCTGTTTCTCGCCGCCGCCCGCCAAATGTACTGCGCACGCATGCGCACCCACCGCACACCCATTCGCCCGCTCACGCACCCGCCTGGCTCCCTGGCCCTATCCCTGTCTCTGTGAGACTGGGTCCGTGCCGCACACATGCGCAGTAGCAAAAAGCACGCACCCAGCTACACAGAGACAACACACGCAGGGACACAGCAGTGTTTTATTATAGAGGATGTGCTGCTCGGTTTGATGCATTATCGTACAAGGATGACCCAGCATCCGAAATACGCATGGCTAATAGACATCCTAATGAGTTGGAGGTTTTTCAAGCATACCCTCAAGACACACCTGTTCAAATAAGCTTATAAGCCATTATCTCTAGAATTTGAGGCCCACTGCCTCATTTGCTAACCCCTTCATCTATTCTCCTAGTGTCTCCACCCAACTACCCTTTCAGTGTTCCCCAATCCTGTCTCCAAGGACCACCAACAGTACATGTTTTGTGGAAATCCACAGAGGTAGTTAATCAGCGCTGCTGAGACACTAATTACCCCACCTGTGATGGTGTGTGGTTTTCTGCAAAACAAACATGTACTGTTGGTGGGCCTTGAAGACAAGGTTTAGGAACACTGCTCTAGATTGTACACTCACAAGGGCAATGACCTCTCCCTTCGGTTTCTGTGTAGGTTATCAAATACCAATATTAGTGTTTTCAAACTGCACATCACTTGTAGGTCTAGGTATCTACAGTATGTATACTCATGTATCTATGTGCCCCATTGTTGTACTTTTTTTTTTTATTACTAATTTACAGCACTACAGAAAAAGATGTTGGCGCTATATATAATAATAATGTGTTTGGTGCACATTGTGTACATAGTGGCAAAAGCATGTTACCCAATTTACTCATGTGGGCACAGTGAACAATCCTGGTTCATCATCAGGCTGTTCTCCAATAAGCCCATGTCAAAAACATGGTTGGACTTTTCTATGCAATTTTCCCAGCAATTTTTGCATTTTACAGCAAAGCAAGATCTGACCAAATAATCATGCAGTTATATTCCCAAAGAAAAGGATGCCTGAAGTATTTTACTATAGATGTGGAACACACCCCTGACAATCATTTAGACATCCTACCTTTCTAATAAGGTCCACCAACTCCATTTCACTTTTTTGCTGAGCCATATCGGTTTTCACTTCTGAATATGTGTCACTGATAATCGCCAGAAACATATTCTGTTAAAAAAGGAAAAAAAATACGCTCAAGACATGACCAAACAAAATTATTGGAAGGAATACATAGAGGTCATTTAAAAAGAGTCCTAAGCACAAGTTAAAATCTCAGGGCCCTGCTACAAAACCTTAACGGTGAACATATCTTATCCAGCATTAAATCAATCTATTTGGAGACACTAGACAAATATACTAACATTTTCAATGAGAACTACTGAAGGGGAGAAGGAAAAAAAAAAAAAAAAAAAAAAAAAGAAGAGGATTCTGTAGAAACGATCGCATTCTGCTTTAATAATCTTAAGCCCCATCTACACAATACCATTCTTTGTGCGATTCGATTAAGATTCTATATACGACCCAATTAAATCTGTCATGTCCAATTGGGATTTGATTCGATTCAATTCGATTTGCCATTGTTTTGCAATGGCAAATCGAATTGTATTGAATCCTGATTGGACATGTCGGATTTAATCGGATCGTAAATAGAATCGTAATCAAACCGCACAAAGAATCGTATCGCGTAGTTGGGCTTAAGTTTTTTTCTGAAATTAAAGTGGATCGAAATAAACTTTTACGCATTGCATAATTGTGTTCCTTTCATATAGTTTATCGGGAATTCCTCAAGCCAAATACTGTTTTGTTTCAATACTCTTTCCTATAAACTAAACAAGCCTCGCCCACAGCTCCTTTTGTGCCTTGGCACTGTAGCAAGGGCTTATGGTAGCTCAGTCTGGGCAGGAGAAGGTTACTAGCCATTGATTTCAGAGGCAGAGAGAGAACTGAATTTACACACAGGCGAGCTGATAGCATCTCCAGCCCTCAGCCTGTAACAATGTGACAAACAGAACATGGCTGCCCTCGTATCACAGGAATAAATAATCATAAACTTTTGAAGCGGTTTGCAGATAGATATGCTGTGTATGCTATCTAAACTTTAGATAAGATATATAGACAAGTTACTTGTTATAGTTAGTTTTTCATCTCAGATCCACTTTAATATAGTTAAATATGAAATGCTATGCAGAGATACAATCTGTAGTTTTAGGATATATAAATCATGTGAAAGGCTGACACGGTAGTTACTATGGTCCATTTTACTCTATATGTAATAGATTGTGAGTCTCTCTGAGGGACTGGTAGGACCGGGTTCAGACGGGTGCTGAACCTATGACAGCCACGGCGCTGTTCATTCAAAGGAATGGACAGCACTTGTTACCATCGTTTACGCAAACGCCGCACTCAACAGTCATTTCCCACCTCGTCTCATCCTGGGAAGGCAATTCCATGCCCGCCTGTTGGGGTTAAAACGTGAAGCATTTGAAGAGAGACAAGAAGCACTGACATTTGTGCTGCACCTCACAGCAATGCAAAAAGTGTGTGTGATGGGTTAAAATGTAATGCAATGCACAATAAACTGTGCAAAAGCTAAGGATACAGCTGTGTTGTATACAGACTCCCCGCATTCCCTAAAGTGATAGTTTTTAAAAATGAGGCTATTTTCAAGACCATTAAGCAAGCAAAAACTTTGCAAGATGTGGTCACATTTTCCTTTCTACCGACAGAACTATAAGCCAGCCTACGCTACAAAGAAGAGGAGATTAATTATGTGGGTGGCTAGGGTAGTGGATACAAATTTCCTGTACCAGAAACTACAAGATTTCTCAGTACTGTTATCCAAGTCGGGATGGTCAATGAGATGCAAATAATTCCAAGTTGATGCAGGAGTATTTATAATATGTATGTAAATTTATGCATCTTGAAAATGGACCAGTCAGATTTTACCCCAGCAGGATTCGATTGGTTAATTTTCAAGATGCATAAATTTGCATACATAATAGGGGTAATCCTGCATTAACTCGGAATGATTTGCATCTTGTTGACTTTCCCTATTTCTAAGGACTCTTTCACACTACAGAATGCATCCAAGATCGCAATTTCATGCAGGTTTGGCGGTTTAACGTTTTAACATTGGCAGCTCTAGTACAATTGACCTGCCAGGAAATCATGCAAGTCGTGCAATAAAGGGATTCTGGGTACGTTACATCGCAACAAGCGAAAGCTTGTTGTAGATGACTTTTTAACATTAGGGATGAGATGCAAATTCTTCCGAGTTGATGCAGATATTCATGCCAATATATGCTGCTTGAAAGTGGACCAATCAATTTAAACCGGCATATATCAATTTCAAACTGCATACATTTGCATAAAAATGTGCATAATTTTGGAAGAATTTGCATTTCATTGATCATTCCTAGTTAACATGCGTGTTGCACACGATGTGCAGTGTGTCATTACTGACAGCTTCACACATAAGTGTTAAAAGGTACTAAGCCTAATTAGTTTCTCAAAAAATGAAGGGAGGCCGGTGATGCAGCATAAGGAACAAACTACACCTTGAGCAGTCACTGTCTCCAGGCTGACACAGGTATGCTTTAAAATATATGGCCTACATGGCCATTTTATGACAATGGCATGGCATGTTAAACAGAGCAAAATAAATGTTTGATACACATACCAATAGTATGAAGAACATGAAGAAGACAAACGATATAAAGTAGATGGGTCCCAATATTCGATCTGCTTCCTCAATCTCTGTGAAGTTAAAGTCTCCCAAAATGAGACGGAACTGTGAGAAGCTGCAATAAAAAACAAAATTAATGGATGGCACCAGCGTACATGCCGAAGAGTTTTCCACTTCTGCTACTCTTCTACCTTAATTGGAACATAATGTATTAGAAAGAAAGAAACCCCTTCAAAAACAAAATCACCTCTAGGTGACCTTAGAGAACAAGATATCTGTGAAACCGGCCATTTGGGCACGCAGCTCGATCACTAAAATAGGTATCACCATTAACACAATGCAATTTGTGGCTATGGCGGCCCAACTGAGTACATTGGGTGCCGGGGTTTGACTACACTATACAGCTAAACTCCCGCTACTGGCAGAGCAATCTGCGGGGGTGAGACTGGAGCTAGCGCCCAAATTAACAGTAGGTCTTATGATATGTATGCACATGTCTGGGAGGCTCCTTAATCCTATCCAGTGATCCAGATCACCACTCCCTACTGATTGCTGGCCTCTTCACTCAGGCCTATTAAAACTGCAGTTATGTAGATAAACCCACAGGAGATATAGCATTTACTAGACAAAAAAAAACCAAAAAACAAAAAAAAACACAACCACCGTATATTCTGGCGTATAAGAAGACTGGGCGTATAAGACAATCCCCAACTTTTCCAATTAAAATATAGAGTTTGGGATATACTCTCCATATATCCCCTCTTCCAACACACCAAATAAAAATTAAAAAAATCATCATATACTGGTGCTATGTATGAAGAGATACTGGTGCTGTACTGTATGTGGCACCCTGTATATAACAGTATACAGGTGATTGACTGGTTGGGTTGGGCAACTCTCCCTCTCCCTAAGTGGACTGGTCAGCTCTCCTTGTCTACCTGTCTATCAGAGCGGTATGGAAGAATAGAGTGCAACGTGCCCATAAAACACGCCTCTTTCACCCTTCTGGCCCACCCTTGTATCCCATTTACTTCCTTCTCTGCCTCTCAGATCTCGCACATGTGCACCTGCGCCGCTTCACTACAGTCCTCAGCAGCAAGATCTGAGAGGTGGTAACAGGATAGGGCGTATCACCTGGCATCAATGATACCCGGTGTGTAAGACCAACCCCTGACTTTTCAGAAGATTTTCAAGGGTTAAAAAGTAGTCTTATACGCCAGAATATACAATAGATGGCATTACTCTGACTTGTTTCATTCAGAGATTTATTCATACAGGAATCAAAGTCACACCACATTGAATGCTATACTGGGACAGTAATTTGAAAGCTACAATTGCAAGCTTAATAAGGAGTATTAATAATAATAATAATAATAAATTGGATTTTTAACAAGGTCACAATCACAAAGATTATATACAGTTTACTAGTTCTTTTGTGCAATCTTCACCCCACTGCTTTCCCTTGCACAAGGTAAATGCTGTATGTATGAGATGTAAAAAATTAAAAAGTTGTAATTAAAAAAAATCTAAACTAAATCTAAAATAACTACCGTACTTTTGATTTTTTTTTCTCAATGGAAAACAAAAATTAAGCCATTAAAGGGTGTAGGAGCAGCAGTAAGTGGGCTCTATCTGATCTAGCTTGCCCCCCGAATCAAGTCGTATGGTTTATTTAACAGGTTAAAGATGGCTCGGTTGGCCTTACACGCATTGATTTTTACCGGCACATTCAATCACTCTGATTGAATCTGACGGTTACCTATGACACAGCGAGCCGCATCGATTGTTATTTTGATCGATTCACATCAAAAATCGATCTAAATTATGATCAAACAGTACATTTCAATTGATCAAACATAGCAGGGAATGGCGGTAGATCAATGGCACTTAACCTTGCACTGTATCTAACAGTGCAACGCTGCAGTTTGATGGATTTTCTAGTGAAAATCTTTCTGCTGTGTATTGGGTGCACCTGATAAGATTCCACCTTAACCGTGGTTTTGGCACCACTTTTGATCTTACTGAGTTATTTCAAACATACAAGATTTTCATTGTCTCAAATCAAATAACAGTCGCTATCTGTATCCAATTTAGCAACAGGAAAATAACCAAACTGCGTGGGATCTAGGCTGCTTCTGTCACACAGTGTTGTCCATCTGTGCTACTAGTTTATAATCATAGTGATGCAAGAGTGATAAACATCTAACCGCGACATCACAGCAAACACCCCTAGTAAAAACCCTAAGACATTTATTTTGAGCAAAAAGTCACAAAACACATTTGGCTGCACAACTTGTTTACGAAGGTTTACAACTTCCATTGTTCAAAATCAGCGGCAAAACTCCAATGTTTTCATAACCTTCACACATTGTGTAGCAAAAAATGCTGCATTCATATGAAAGGATCAATATATAAAAAGATCATACGCCTGCACAATATACATATGAGCATTTCTGATCCTCATATTATTTTTAAATGCTTAATGGTGTATGGGCAGCAGCTACTGTCACCAGACCGCAAACAGGATTCCAATGCTGCTGCAGTTCTGCTCATGCAATACAGCACTGTGCTAGTATAATTTTCTGCACAGGAATCCCTCTTCAAGGCTATAGGTACTGGAGCCATTACTCCTTTCATAGTACCATATATACTCATATACGCATATAAAACGACCTGCATATAAGCCGACCCCCCAACTTTTCCCTGAAAAACCAGGGAAAAAGGATTGACCCCCATTTAAGCCGGGGGTTAGGAAATGCTGGATTGGTGCAGCCCCCCAGTGTGTCCCAGTATAGCTAGTATAGTGCCCAGTATGGGTAGGTAGTGCCTCAGTATAGCTAGTATAGTTCCCAGTATAGCTAGTAAAGTGCCCAGTATAGCCAGTATACCACCTCAAATTAATTTCCCGTTTTTAAACTGTTTTTAGATGCTTTTATTACACCAGGGCGCCTCTTATACCCTTATTGTGCAATCATACCCCCTTACCTCACCCGTCTGAGGGGTGGGTACAGACCACACGTGGCTTCGACCACGGCGGATATCTGTCCCCTTTCTTTTACCAAGGAGAGCGACCGCATCCAGGTCCATAGGGACCACCCCGAGTGGAGTTGGGTTTGTTGTCTCCACCTGCTTCCTGTGGTCGGTTGCCCCTCTGCAACCCACCTTTGTGAGTAGTGTCTTACTTTTATTACGTTCAATTGTTTTTGACATACTACACTATTGGGCTCCCACTTTTGTCTCCTGTATCTTTTCACTAGAGGGTGTTTTTGACACCCACATCCCACTACATAGCTAGTATAGTGCCCAGTATAGCTAGTAAAGTGCCCAGTATAGCTAGTATAGTGCCCAGTATAGCCAGTAGTGCCCAGTATAGCCAGTATAGTGCCCAGTATAGGTAGGTAGTGGCTAGTATAGTGCCCAGTATAGCTAGTAAAGTGCCCAGTATAGCTAGTATAGTGCCCCAGTATGGCTAGTATAGTGCCCCAGTATGGCTAGTATAGTGCCCCAGTATGGCTAGTATAGTGCCCAGTATAGGTAGGTAGTGTCCAGTATAGCTAGTATAGTGCCCAGTTTAGCTAGTATAGTGCCCAGTTTAGCCAGTATAGTGCCCAGTTTAGGTAGGTAGTGCCCAGTATAGCTAGTATAGTGCCCCAGTATAGCTAGTATAGTGCCCCAGTATGGCTAGTATAGTGCCCCAGTATAGGTAGGTAGTGTCCAGTATAGCTAGTATAGTGCCCAGTATAGCTAGTAAAGTGCCCAGTATAGCTAGTATAGTGCCCCAGTATAGCTAGTATAGTGCCCCAGTATGGCTAGTGTAGTGCCCAGTATAGCTAGTGTAGTGCCCAGTATAGCTAGTGTAGTGCCCAGTATAGCCAGTATAGTGCCCAGTTTAGCTAGTATAGTGCTCAGTATAGGTAGGTAGTGTCCAGTATAGCTAGTATAGTGCCCAGTATAGCTAGGTAGTTGCCAGTATAGCACCCCCCCCTTCCCCGCTCCCCCCGCGGCTGCCGCTGCTATTACCTGCTTAGGCAGCGGCTTCCTTTAATCCGTGTTCCCCTCTCATGTTGCATATAAGTGTTTCACAGCAGCGCGCCCGGCGCTGCTGCTGTGACGATGCAGGGGGCAGGAAAGAGCGCGGCTCCCTGTAGCGGCAATCTGTATCACCGTTACCAGGGGAACCGCTCTTTCCTGCCCCCTGCATCGTCACAGCAGCAGCGCAGGGCGGGCTGCTGTGATACACTTATATGCAACATGAGAGGGGAACGTGGATTAGGAAGCGGCCGCTGCCTAAGCAGGTAATAGCGGCGGCCGCGGGGGGAGCGGGGCGCGGATTACCCGACCACCAGGAAAGACTCGCATACAAGCCGACCCCCCAACTTTTGACCCCCTTTTTGGGGGTCAAAAATTCGGCTTGTATGCGAGTATATACGGTACTTCAAAACAATGAACAAACACAAAAATATACATCAATTCAAAAAGAGAGCACAATAAAGAAAGGAGTATTCTCCCTTCACACTGTGGCTGGTGACTACCTTTTAGTGCACTAGGACTCAGCACCTACATGGAGCATTGCTGTCATCTCAGTTTCCACTGATCCACTGTGAGCAGCCCACTCCACAGTCATATGCACTTTATAGATAAACACAAAGACAACTGCCCTGATCCATACAGACACCTAGAACCAGATCATTTAACTGGACCAAGCCCTTTGGCTGAAAGTTTTGATAGGCACCAGCCACTGTAAAAATGAATGGGATAGTGACAGTTCCAGAGATAGCATTTGCGTGCAGCCTAAAGGGAGAAAACACAAATGCTATTAGTGTCATCTGTAAGGCTCCAGCTTAACCCTTTAGGCAACACTGCAGGCAATGAACGTTACACAGACATGCCCTTTGGGTATGCCTGAGCAGCATGTATTGTTTCTATGGAGAGGAGAGAAGAGACTATTTTACAGCAATAGAGCAGCTTCCAGCAGGCAGGGTAAGCACAAGAGCAATGCATTCGCTCATCAGCGTCCTTTAGATGTCTATATGCAACCTTGGGGAATACATGCACACTAAATTCTCAGCTGAGATGGCCCAGAAAACGTCCCCTTGGTCATACGCCATCTAGTGTGCATACAGGGCTTTTACATGTTTTACAGTTGCAATTTTATCCTGAATTGTAACTTGAAAGAATATTACTGTATACAGCCATTTCTGCACTACTTACATACAGTCCTGGAAAGTGCTGAAGTCATCTACTTGAGTTCCAAACACAAGGTAGGCAAACTGGGCATAAGCCAGGAATATTATGAAAAACATTATGCAGAATCCCAGGATATCCTTAGCGCAGCGGGACATCGTTGTTGACAGCTGAGTCATGGTTCTGTTGAAGTTCACAAACTTGAAGAGCTGTCGGAGTATTACAATGAGTTATATGAAAATGGTTCCAAGCTAGCATAGGTCCTAGGACATGTAGAGACATTAATTAAGCCTAGCCATAAACATTATAGTGCATAAAAGTGCCTTCCCCAGCTCAATCACAGGATGTGAGACGGGTGTAATTGGTAGAATGGTCTTTGTTAAGTGCCGTGGCAGATGTGAGCACTATGGGCTCAATTTATTGTTGTCATTTTCTGTTTTAATTCTGTTATCACTGAATTGCCTGTGCAATAACAATAAGTGAAAGTGTACCAAAGAAATTTGGTAATAAAGGAAATCAAATTACAGAATGGCTTCCTGCAGTGATATGTAGGCAGCAACCTGTAAATCATACAACAACCACCGTCTGGTAACCAAAAAGGAGGGAATTCTTTGCCCTGACTTGCCATCTCTACAATGCTGATACAGATCAGGCATTGCTAAAGAAAATTAAAACCCTTTCTGTACCTATAAAGACATCTGGAAATTAAATTAAACAATGGGATAAACCTTACTGGCCATTTTATAGATATAAGTAATGAAAAAAATGGAGATCATACAGCAATAAGTGCATATTACTGCATTATGTTTGTCTGAATCAGCCGTGGTAGGTCATTACAACTACGGTGGCAAGAGTAATCAATACATAAGCAGAAACCATGGAAGAAAAAATATTACCTTAACCCAAGCAAAGAACACAGTGACTGCAACAACATTGTTGAACTGGCTTTGCCAGTATGCCAAAGACTCAAAATTCAGGAATGAATTCATGTCTGCCAGGAGTTTATTTAGTGGTTCCTCCACAGATGTCGTCCTGTACAGGTTTATTGCCACTGCTACCATGGAAAGCTGCAGGAGAAACAGAAACAAAGAAATTAATGTTAGAATGTGACACCCATAACCAGACACAAATCATATGCAGGCACTTGGGTCCAAAGCATGTATGGATCTGTGTTTAACCTCCTTGATTATGTGATGTCAGACAACCCACTAGCTGGGGCAGTGGCCTCTCCAAAGTCTACTTCCTGCAACACAGGAATTCCACTGCACAATATGCAGTTTTCTTGGAGTTCAGTCTGTGCCCCATCCCATTGAAGTTCTACACTGCATAATGATACATGCCAAACACAATAACCCCAATAACAGACTGCCTTCATCCTCAACCTAGCTGCATTAGGTCATGTCATTGTATGCAGTAAAGCTGTATGCAGCTTGGAGGTGGGCCAGATCGTATGCATGGCATGCCAAATTTAATTGGCACTTTTGCCAAGTTAAATACAATTTACATTAAATTTGCATGCAGTGCAGAATTATTAGGAGGTATAAGCATGCAAGATTGCCAAACTTGAATTTGCAGCGAATCGGGTCCAATCCTGCCTAGCAAGATTCTCAGTCAAAATCATAATGTGGGAGGGTTAGGAAATAACGAGGAAGTAGGGCCCAGGGGAGAGTTGGGTGGTAAAAGATCAGGCAGGAAACTCCCAAAAACCTTATTTTCACAATTCAACCCTTGTCCCAGCAAGCCCTAAACCTACACAGATAAATTAAATTTGTTTCCACAAATAATTTTCTAGTAATGAGTATCCAGTATAGGACTCAGCAGGGAGTAGGACTTAAAATCATATTTCTTTTTGGGGTTGGGACACCTTTGTAAATAGGAAACTGATATGACTGAGTCATTGGCAGAAATTCTGAATTTAGTTCTATATCACTGTCCCTAGCCATCTGTCTGACTCAAACTATTTGAATGAATCAGGAGTTAACTGAAAAGAAACAGATTACTTACTGTATATTACAGATACAAGGAAGGACAAAGTCATATTTAAACAGATAGGCAATCTTAAAGTCAGCTTTAAACACTCAGTTATGTTTTTAAAACTGCAAGCAAAAAAACTATTGAAATATTAATTGCAATAATTGTGTAAATAACCATAGCTGAAAACATAAAAAACAAACAAACAAACGTAAATATGGCAACAGTGGTTTGCAGTTTATATGAATGTTCTTAAAGCTGATGATCCAACACAACATACTGTATATCCACCACACCTAATAGCTATAAAAACATGCTTAAAGAGAACCTGTACTGAGTAAAATTATTTAAAATAAACACATGAGGTAACTTCAAATGAACATTACATAGTTACCTTGCCATCAGTTATGCTCAGAAGCTCACCATTTTCTTCTGACAATGATCCCTTCCAGTTCTGACAACATTTTGTCAGAACTGAAATATATCAGTTGCTGTCAGTTACAGCTGAGTGGAGAACTGATGTGTCCATGTTTCCCTATGATTCAAGTGGACGATGTTACAGTTTAACTGTGTGCTGACCAGGAAGCTGTTCTGTGGTAATGGCCATTTTCAAAATGGAGGACGGAGAATTCCATTGATCACAGTGGACAAACAGGACACAGGAGAGGATAAAGAGATTGATGAATAGACTACACGGGAGGTAATTATGACTTGTGTATGGTTATTTTGACTTTTAATTCTCAGTACAGGTTTTCTTTAAATAAAGGCCTATTTCACATGGGAGGCTGAAGATGAAGAATTCACCACCTATCAGCTACTTATATCAGAATGTGGCCACAGCTATGCACAGATGTGACATGATGCTTTTTTGTGGCTGCCTGGCTGGGTAACCGCACCACGAGTCAAAACACAAGCATGAAATTGCAAACGCTGCCATTGGGTTGTTATAAAATTGCAGCTGCAGGGTGCTCAGTGGCCAGCAAACAGGAGGCTGTAAAGCCTGATGAGTGTACCGCTCAGCCACCTGTGAGAAAGAGGCCTTAGGCATTCAGAGAAGGACAAATGGAAATAACACTCTTGGTAATTACCAGGCTTGTCTATTGTGATACCCACTATAATAATGACAATATCCAGACAGTTCCAGAGGTTGCGGAAGTGATGCAGGCGGTGAATGCGGATCTCCAGGAACTCCTCCACCACGTAGTACAGTATGAAGAAGCAGAAAGCTATTTTACAGGCAGCCAGGAAATAGTCAAACGCAGAAACATAGTGAATAAGTTTTACAGTCTGAAAATTCCAAGATGTAATTAAGCCACCTGTAGCTGGGAACTCCACCAGCAACCTACAAAACACAAAGGCAATACGCTTATTATGATTATTTGGCAAAGGTAGTGCAGCTCAACTGTTATATTTGATTACCCATGTGAACATAACAAAAAGTATATTATAAGTGAATCTGAAGCAAAAATAAATGTATGAGATAATGAATTGTATGAGTAGTACAGTTAAGAAATAGAATAGTAGTAGCAAAGAAACAAGTCATATTGTTCCCAGTACAGGAAGAGGTAATAAACTTCAGTTATCTATGCAAAAGTGCTTCTCTGAGCTCTGCCAACTTGGGTTGCTACAATGTTGTTTTCTGGCGCACTTATACATCAAAGAAACTGTGAAACAACGCTTCAGATAAGGTTTTTACTGCTCAAAGGGCCATTAGCTCTACAAACCACACTCTGTATTTTAAACTGTAAAACAGAGCAAACTGCAAATATGACAGTATGATGCAAATAGATAGATATATACACACACAGGTCCTTCTCAAAAAATTAGCATATTGTGATAAAGTTCATTATTTTCTGTAATGTACTGATAAACATTAGACTTTCATATATTTTAGATTCATTACACACAACTGAAGTAGTTCAAGCCTTTTATTGTTTTAATATTGATGATTTTGGCATACAGCTCATGAAAACCCAAATTTCCTATCTCAAAAAATTTGCAAAAAAATTAGCATATTTCATCTGACCAATAAATGAAAAGCGTTTTTAAAACAAAAAAAGTCAACCTTCAAATAATTATGTTCAGTTATGCACTCAATACTTGGTCGGGAATCCTTTTGCAGAAATGACTGCTCTTAGCTTGTGGCACTGCTCAGGTGTTATGGAGGCCCAGGATGTTTCAATAGCGGCCTTAAAGGAGTCATCAGGGGAGAAATAGTAAAATAAGTGGTACTTACTGGGGGCTTCCTCCAGCTCCAAGCTCCCAGGACGTCCCTCGCCGCACCTCTGCCCGCAGCCGTTCGCCGCAGGTCCGTCCCGGTCCCCGGCGATTACGTCAGAGCGACCTCCAGGTCGCTCTGCACTGCACCTGCGTGAGTGGCGCTGCCAATCACCGCCACGTGGGCTGGAGCGGACTGCGCAGGCGGTGATTGACAGCAGGCGCAGTACATCGCCGGGGACCGGGACGGACCTGCGGCGAACGGCTACGGGCAGAGCTGCGGAGAGGGACGTCCTGGGAGCTTGGAGCTGGAGGAAGCCCCCAGTAAGTACCACTTATTTTACTATTTCTCCCCTGATGACTCCTTTAACCAGTTCAGCCTTCAGTCGTTTTCACTTTATGCATCCGAGCAATGTTCACCTCCCATTCATTAGCCTATAACTTTATCACTACTTATCACAATGAACTGATCTATATCTTGTTTTTTCCGCCACCAATTAGGCTTTCTTTGGGGGGTACATTTTGCTAAGAGCTACCTTACTGTAAATGCATTTTAACAGGAAGAATAAGAAAAAAAATGAAAAAATTCATTATTTGTCAGTTTTCGGCCATTATAGTTTTAAAATAAAACATGCCTCCATAATTAAAACCCACGTATTGTATTTGCCCATATGTCACGGTTATTTCACCGTTTAAATTATGTCCCTATCACAATGTATCGCGACAATATTTTATTTGGAAATAAGAGCATTTTTTCTGTTTTGCATCCATCACTATTTACAAGCTTATAAAAAAAAAAATTACAGAGAAATATTTCATCTTTACATAGATATTTAAAAAGTTTAGACCCTTAGGTAAATATTTATGTGTTTTTTTTTTTTTATAGTAATTTTTTTTTTTTTTTTTTCATTAAACATTTTATGTGGGTATTTTTGGGAGGGTGGGATATAAATAGTTTTATTTGGGGAAATATTTGTGTATTGTAATGTTTTTTTCCATTTACTTGTAGTTTTACTTTTTGGCCACAAGATGGCAATCTCGATTTTGTTTACATGACGTCACTAAGCGTACAATGTCGCTTTTTCAGCGGGGGAGAGGAATCAGTGATCGGGCACCATAGCCCGATACATTGATTCCTGGGCTACCGAATCCGTGGCCGGGAGTGCGCGTGCAATCGGCCGCGGGAGCGCGCGGACGCGCACGTGGCCTCCTGGACGTAGATACTACGTCCTGGAGGCATAAATGGTTAAGCTCATCCAGATGTTGGGTCTTGCGTCTCAACTTTCTCTTCCCAATATCCCACAGATTCTCTATGGGGTTCAGGTCAGGAGAGTTGACAGGCCAATTGAGCACAGTAATACCATGGTCAGTAAACCATTTACCAGTGGTTTTGGCACTGTGAGCAGGTGCCAGGTCGTGCTGAAAAATGAAATCATCTCCATAAAGCTTTTCAGCAGATGGAAGCATGAAGTGCTCCAAAATCTCCTGATAGCTAGCTGCATTGACCCTGCCCTTGATAAAAGGGCATTTTGGCATTTCCCTCTCCCTAGTCTTCCTCCAGACTCTGGCACCTTGATTTCCGAATGACATGCAAAAGTTGCTTTCATCCGAAAAAAGTACTTTGGACCACTGAGCAACAGTCCAGTGCTGCTTCTCTGTGGCCCAGGTCAGGCACTTCTGCTGCTGTTTCTGGTTCAAAAGTGGCTTTACCTGGGGAATGCGGCACCTGTAGCACATTTCCTGCACACGCCTGTACACGGTGGCTCTGGATGTTTCTACTCCAGACTCAGTCCACTGCTTCCGCAGGTCCCCCAAGGTCTGGAATCGGTCCTTCTCCACAATCTTCCTCAGGGTCCGGTCACCTCTTCTCATTGTGCAGCGTTTTCTGCCACACTTTTTCCTTCCCACTGCAGTGCCTTGATACAGCACTCTGGGAACAGCCTATTCGTTCAGAAATTTCTTTCTGTGTGTTACCCTCTTGCTTGAGGGTGTCAATGATGGCCTTCTGGACAGCAGTCAGGTCGGCAGTCTTACCATGATTGCGGTTTTGAGTAATGAACCAGGCTGGGAGTTTTTAAAAGCCTCAAGAATCTTTTGCAGGTGTTTAGCGTTAGTTGATTCAGATGATTAAGTTAATAGCTCGTTTAGAGAACCTTTTCATGATATGCTAATTTTTTGAGATAGGACTTTGGGGTTTTCATGAGCTGTATGCCAAAATCATCAATATTAGAACAATCAAAGGCTTGAACTACTTCAGTTGTGTGTAATGGATCTAAAATATATGAAAGTCTAATGTTTATCAGTACATTACAGAAAATAATGAACTTCATCACAATATGCTAATTTTTTTAGAAGGACCTATAGATCGATATATAGAGAGAGATATATAGAGAGAGAGATATATAGAGAGAGATAAATAGAGAGAGAGATATAGGCGTCAATTCACCAGAGGTTACCAACCTATTTATCTCTTGGGAGGTAATTTACCTCCTGTGATATCTCCAAATAGCAATTCTCCAGAAGTATAGGGGAAAATATTGACAGAGAGAAATGCAAGAGATAAATGTGAGATAAGTATGAGATAAATAAGTGATAGTTAGTAGTTAGTTTTTCTCCAAATCACAATTCACCAGGGAAGAAAGGGGGTGTGGCCATTCGTTATTTTTTCATCTCTTTATCCCCTGAATGAACCTGGAGATATCGTGGTTTGCACACAGCAGCTGCTGCTGTGGAAGATGGAGCCTTTTGAGCTTACTCTGTTAGGCCTGGTGCACACCAAAAAACGCTAGCAGATCCGCAAAATGCTAGCAGATTTTGAAACGCTTTTTCTTATTTTTCTGTAGCGTTTCAGCTAGCGTTTTGCGGTTTTGTGAAGCGTTTTTGGTGTAGTAGATTTCATGTATTGTTACAGTAAAGCTGTGCTGAACAGCTACTGTAACAAAAACCGCCTGGCAAACCGCTCTGAAGTGCCGTTTTTCAGAGCGGTTTGCGTTTTTCCTATACTTAACATTGAGGCAGAAACGCCTCCGCAATCCAAAATCTGCAGCAGCCCGGGAGTATGCGTTTCTGCAAAACGCCTCCCGCTCTGGTGTGCACCAGCCCATTGAGATACATTACCCAAGAGGATCCGCACCCGCAAGCGGATCGCAAAACGCAGCCAAACCGCTCTGGTGTGCACTAGGCCTTAGAGCTTGCTTCTATTATGAGGAGACGAAGGAAGGCGCAGGAGGAGGGTCTGTTTAATCGCCCCTCGTATTTTTCGTGAGAGAACAGTTCTTGATAATTTTACTGAGACAGAGGTGGTGAAGAAGTTCAGACTCACTCGTGATATGATTTATGATATGATCCGACAGTGAAAGGCGGGAATACTCTGGTCACGTAGTGGTAAAACTCCGCCTCCTACCCACAATGCTTCACTTTCAAGCTTACAGAGAGGAAAAGTATCCCATGTAAATCATTAATACCGATTACCTAACTCTCTGCTTTCTCACACTTTCCTCATGCATATCTCTCCATTATCCCCTGCTATCGAACACTTTTCTCTCTGTCCTCTCACACTGGTGAATTGACTCCAGAGTGTTAAAATACCTCATGAGATAAACTATCTACCTTTTTTCTCTTAGTAAATCCTCTCTGGTGAATTGACGCCATAGAGATAGATATATAGAGATAGATATATAGAGATAGATATATAGAGATAGATAGAGATAGATAATCTCTCAATGGCGTCAATTCACCAGAGAGGATTTACTAAGAGAAAAAAGGTAGGTAGTTTATCTCATGAGGTATTTTAACACTCTGGAGTCAATTCACCAGTGTGAGAGGACAGAGAGAAAAGTGTTCGATAGCAGGGGATAATGGAGAGATATGCATGAGGAAAGTGTGAGAAAGCAGAGAGTTAGGTAATCGGTATTAATGATTTACATGGGATACTTTTTCTCTCTGTAAGCTTAAAAGTGAAGCATTGTGGGTAGGAGGCGGAGTTTTACCACTACCTGACCAGAGTATTCCCGCCTTTTACTGCCGGATCATATCATAAATCATATCACGAGTGAGTCTGAACTTCTTCACCACTTCTGTCTCAGTAAAATTATCAAGAACTGTTCTCTCACGAAAAATACGAGGGGCGATTAAACAGACCCTCCTCCTGCGCCGCCTTCTCCTCATAATAGAAGCAAGCTCTAAGGCCTAGTGCACACCAGAGCGGTTCGGCTGCGTTTTGCGATCCGCTTGCGGCTGCGGAAACGCTTGGGTAATGCATTTCAATGGGCTGGTGCACACCAGAGTGGGAGGCGTTTTGCAGAAACTCATACTCCCGGGCTGCTGCAGATTTTGGATTGCGGAGGCGTTTCTGCCTCAATGTTAGGTATAGGAAAAACGCAAACCGCTCTGAAAAACGGCACTTCAGAGCGGTTTGCCAGTCGGTTTTTGTTACAGTAGCTGTTCAGTAACAGCTTTACTGTAACAGTACATGAAATCTACTACACCAAAAATGCTTCCCAAAACCGCAAAATGCTAGCTGAAACGCTGCAGAAAAAGAAGAAAAAGAGTTTCAAAATCTGCTAGCATTTTGCGGATCTGCTAGCGATTTTTGGTGTGCACCAGGCCTAACAGAGTAAGCTCAAAAGGCTCCATCTTCCACAGCAGCAGCTGCTGTGTGAAAACCACGATATCTCCAGGTTCATTCAGGGGATAAAGAGATGAAAAAATAACGAATGGCCACACCCCCTTTCTTCCCTG